>NW_027108254.1:369301-389795 GCF_000696795.3 Halyomorpha halys | reverse complement strand
ATTTACTAACTCGAGGTTTAATTAAACGCCATTTTATTGTAACATAGTAATAACGACTTACTTAACACGATATTCCAGTCAATCTCTCAACTTTATGGGGCAACCCCTAAATGATTTATAAAGATTGATTCATTATACAGATTACTTCTATCTCCATTTATATTCATTTGTGCCTGCATTGTGTGTTTTTAAATTCTTTTGTCAGTTATGTAGTTTAGAGTATTGTTGATATTTTTGGTTATGTGGTTATTAAAAGTTATTATTGTTTCTAAGATTCTTCTGCTTTTTCAGAAAAAAAAAATCAGAACTAATATTATGGAATGAATATAAACTTGAGGAAAAATATTTTCATGATAAAAATTGAATCTATTTCTGAAAGAATATTTTTTTCAATATTTAAGTTTATTTTTTTAAAATTAATTATTCAATAGATTTGTTGTTTCCATTATAGTTAGTGTAAATTATTTTTCTTTATTATTAAATAGGAAATTCTATAGCACTGTCGTTATAAGACACTAAAATCAACATTCATATCGTATATATGTACATATAGTTGACCGTAAAAATTGATGTATAGGAAGATGGTCAGGGTTGCGGTCAAAGGAGAAACAAAAATAGTTTTCAACTATTTATTTTCCGACGTTTCGCCCCACTTTGTAGGGCTTCATCAGTACTGTTTAGAGCAAACGGGTGAACAGTCAGTTGCTCTATTACTACTAGTAGTACTATTTTTGTTTCTCCTTTGACCGCAACCCTGACCATCTTTCTATACAACATTCATATCATTTATGCTCATATAATATTAAAAAAAACTCATACACTACATTTCTGGAGTTCTTATTAATTTTGTAACCACTTTTATACGTTACATTTATAATAAAAAAATTATTTCGTACTCGAATTAACTATCGATAGATACCTGTCCAGCGTACCATTGTGCATCGCTGAATCTCCACTGGTTATAAAACAGACTCAAAAAAATTCCGGAATTCCAATTATCTAGATTAGTTAAAACCATGTTCGAGTACTTGGTTCCGATTCATCAACAACGTTTATTTATACTTTTGTGTCGTTTCTGAATAAATATTTAGCTAAGGATTATACTTTTTGAAGGAGGCGGTTCGTCATTATTCCAGATAAGAGGGGCAATCACTGATTCTATCACCTGCAAACATCTGAACTAATTATAACTGTGACAATTGTAATGAAATTGACGAAACAGATAACAATAGATTATCAAATTGCAATTAAGCTGAGTGGTTCTTGATTGCTATCATGTTTGCTAACTTTTGTGGTTTTTAAAAAAAATACCGGTTTTGTTTATTTGTTATTTTTAAAAGATATGTCGGCTTTAACTCAAATAGTCTATAATGGATTTATATTTAATTTTAATTCTCACATCAGAAAAAAATATGAGAACAAGAGATTAGGTTTAGGTTAGAGATAAGGTTTTATATTTAATATTTGAAAAGGTCTTTTTTTTCAAGTAAAATCTCCTTTTTTTTTATTCCACAAGTTTGAAGTTGTATCATATTTAATACCAAAATTAGATATTTAAATTTTGTAAATTTTGTTAGAATAAGTTTTTTAATTAATTAATTGATTTTAATTAATTAGTTGACAAGGTTAAATTTGACATCTGAAAAAAAAAATTGTATTTGACGTATACCATAGATTTCACACTGGTTACCTTAAACGCCTATTTTGTTCGCCACTATGCTATAATCTAAATTATATTAACCGGGTGCATGCATACCTAGAAATTCGGTTTGTAGCCTTCTAAATTCGGTTTGTAGCCTTCTAAATTCTTCGGTTAACTCGAATTTTTCAACTTTTTTGGTCCGAATATTTAACGCAATTGTTAATTGTCCAAAATTTTAAAGCGCTCCCTTGGTGTATGGGACCACGTTTCGTATATGTGTAAAACAGTAGGAAGTATAATAGTTTTGTAATTCCTTGTAATTTCCTGATTTTTACCTCGTCTTTCTTTTTTCATCGATTTCGTTTTTACATCTGATCGTTCCGTCTAGATAATTAAGCTCAACGTCCGTAGGTGCAATTGTTCCTCTGATCAACGGTCTCTCTTATGACTCATATAATTACTAATTGGAAAGCTATAAAAATTTATAAAATTATTTCAATCGTAAACAAAGAGGCTTGATACATTTATTTTTGTTCTTTTGGGCTTTAGGTGCTTATATGTGAAAATAGAGGTTAGTAATACTTCATAAGATTTTAAAGAAAAACAACAGAACTAAAAAACGAAGTCAATAAAATGTTTATCGTGAGGTGGCATTTCCAAACGACTCAAGCTACCCCGAGCTGTACAAATACAATCTACCGACACGAACACAGGACGTCTTGAACTGCTCCTGATCACACCACCTCCCTTCGTGACTGCAACATTAGGAATGGTTATCTCGAGGATGGTTCCTACTTCATATTTAACCGCTTCAGCTCTTGATTAGTCTAGGATGAATATTCAACGAGTCAATAGCATTTTCAATTAACTTTGTTAATAACTCTTAAATTACTATGCAGCTTCCTCACTCCAATCAAAAGCTTAAAATTAACTGAGATAAATATATCGACTCAGAGTTAATCAAATATCATTATTCATATGGAGCTAAAATTTGTAAAAGTCGTCAGTGTTGACTGAATAATAATTTATTACCAATTAAGTAGTAATAAAAATTAAAATACACATAAAAAGATATTAGTACTTAAAAGAAAGGATTATCTTAACAGATAGTATAATATAATTGGATTTAAGGACCCGAATATCAGTAAAATTATTTTCACTTTCTACTAAATAATTCAGGAATGAATGTGTTTAAGGTGTTATTGTACTTTAGGTTTAAATTCTTATTTTTGTATATATATTTTTTATTTATTGTTTTGTTATTATTTATTTTATATATCTGTAAATATGGTGTGTATGTGCTATCTGATTCCTATCACCATTATCTGTAGATATACGACAGAATGTAGTGCTACATAAAAAAAAAAACTATATAATTCAGCCATTAAAATGTTATATTGAACACATTTGCTTTTAATTTTTTTTTTTTAACTATTAAGAACATCTGTATTAATGAGGTAAAATAAATTATATTTTTTCGAATTTTGATAATTTATTAGTAATATGTATATTTTCGATTTGTTAACTTATACATGACTATTGTTGATTTATCATTCGTTATATATATGGATTAATATTATTTTTTGTTACAAAAAGAAAAAATGAATAATATAAAAATCCTTTAAGTAATAAACTATTAATAAATTGCATTTCAATGAGGGTAAAAAGATTCAAACATCCATTTCCCTTTCATATGCTAAATTTTTTCTTGATGAATTAGTTGTTGGCGTTTCGAAGTGTTCAAAATAAATCTTGTATGTTTTAACAATATAATTTAAATTTACAACATTTGGGCATTATTGGTCTACTTATCTCTCACCATGGAATTTCGATTCTTTTTTTTAATTTTTATTTATTTTCTCAATATTTTAATTATGTATACATACAAGAAAAAATAAATTTTCCTCAGTATTATGTGTAGTAGGTTGAAGGCGGGAAATGCTTGTTATTTTTCAATTTCGAAAACTTAAAAATTAGAATTTACAAAACCATTATCCTTCTTTATGGATGAGAGGCGTGGCCTCTTACACTAAGGGATGAACAGCGTTTTAGGGTTTTCGAAAATAAAGTATTGCGCAAAATATTCGGACAAAAAAATGGAGAATTTAAAAGATTACACAACGCTGAATAAAGGGACCTACACCCGGTAAATATAATCCAAGTTATAGCATTGCGGCGTATAACATGGGCGTGTAAGGTTGTAGGGCTTGGTAACGAGCGGATCCCTAAAATGGTAATAAACACTGAACCAGCGGGTAACCGTCCGAGGGGTGGAACGAAACGTGGATGGGAGGATTGTGTTAAAACAGATTTAGTGGAATTGGGTTTGAAGGGGCATCACTAGAAGGATTTATGCAGAGAGCGTTTGGTGGTATCGGCATCGAACCTTCGGGTTCGTTAGGCCTTTATTATTTATTTATTATTATGTGTAGTAGAAAATATTTGTATTTGATTAGTTGAAGATTTATTTTTTATGAGCTAGATTTTATACATCACATTTCTGTACCGTATAAAAAGGATTTATTTTGTAAGTCGATAGCTGATAAACAGCGATCGACTTAATATAAGTAAATTTGTCTCCAGCGTCATTAAATTAAAGATATATTCTACTCTCCACGTGAGTCGTAATCTATACACGAGTGACGATGCGTGTTACGCTGATCGGTAAACAGTAGGCGACTTGTGACGAATTGATACCCACCCCTGACAGACACCGGTTACTCACTCCTCTGTTATATAATCGGATCTGGCATCATATAAAGCCTGCACAATGACAGCTATTTACTGTAGGAAGTCTTTAGGTCCACCTTCCTTGCCTATCCAGTGGAAAACGGCTTTCCCTCTGGCACAATCAGTTTCCAATAGGGTCCACGCATCCTTAACAAAACTCAAAAATTTCTTATAAATTTGTTTATTCAATTTGTTGACATCTTTCTGAGATACTTCAATAAAATTGCGTTGAATTCGTTAGTAAAGAATATTCATCCAAGTAATAGTACTTAATATTTCCCGTTTATAAAAATTACATTAAGCTGATCATGCATTAAAAATCTATCTTTTTTCAAACAATGCTACCAATTTCATAAAAAAAAAATTAGATAAGTACATAGATACATAGCCTAATTACCATTTCTATTGGGTAAATAGTTACATAATTATCTATATTAATTTTATTTTTTCGGCAGATACGTATATATAAAATAAATCTGTGTCACTACAATTCATGAAGGGTCAGTGGTACACTTCCCTACATTGTAGGGAAGTTCTGTTACTAGACAAACATTTGTGCAAGATGATCTGGTCAGAATCACACTCGACCTCCAAGTTTTTCCCCAATTAAGGGTTCACTCACTTCAATAGGCTGGATAGAACTCGAAGGGCTCCCGAATCCACAAGGTTGACTCACGGTTATAGTAGCAGAATGTGTATATATACATATTTTATTTGTCTGAAGTCATCCATTAAGGACGCAAACAGCCACAGAATGGAAATCAAGATTAACTTCTTGGAGGTGCCAGGTATAGTACAAATATTATTGCCTGGTATAGTACAAATATATTTTTTATGAAATATACTTTTGAATAGGTGAAAGTTTGGGAGAACATTTGATAAAATTAATAGATACGCACTCGCCATTTCTCTTCCAAATTTGGGCCTCAGACTGGCCATTTCGAAATATAAGTAGGTCTAAAAAAATACCTTAATATATGTGCAAGCGAAAGTAGTGGACGGAATCTGATAAAATCTGTATGTGACAAAATTGGTTTATGTCTGCACAATTCTTGAAAAATAAATCAAACTCGGATTGACAGTTGGTTGGCATATGGCCGAACAAATTTGACTCCAGACAGAGACAGACACGGACTAAATAGCTCTTTTCTAAAACGCCAATATTTCCCCTCGCATTTAAAAATGTAATAGGGAGTAAAAATTTTCGATACCGAGAACATATACATATATTTTTTTTTGGAGGAAGAAAAACATAATAATGAAATAAACTTTTTTATTCTTATGTGAGTAATATTAAAAAATACCTGATGGGTCAGTATAAGTCTCTCACTATTACTTTTTTTCTTTTTGTTTTTTGAAATTTTCGTTTTCTGTATGTTTCTATTGGATACATAATTATCTGTTAAGATTATTGAATAGTTATATGAGAATAAAATCAATGGAATGAGTCCTTGTTAAAACTAATAAAGTGAGTTGATGAATATTTTTAAAAATATTTATTAATTTTCAAACATTTTCTAAAAAATGTTTATGTTTAAGATTTTTTTTTCTGTGAGTTATTAGTTATTTTTATGTGTTTTAAAAGTAAAATAGTACTTTAACTGCTGTCTTATAACAAATTAAATTTATTTTGTTTTATATAATATAATTTTTATTACTTTCAATAATAAGAAAATTACAGTAGAAATCCTTTTATATTATGTATTTATTATTTATTTGTTGTTTTTTTAACCTTCTCTTGTGCGATATACTTTTATTTACTTTAAATATTTACTCCAGAAAAATATATGAAGCGCTACTAAGGACCGCCACTTCACTTTAAAAAAAAAAATAAATTGGGCTGTGTGCTTAAATTAGAGGGGACTCCTTGTGGTGCCTCAAGCAATTTTCCGCCTCAGTCCACTCAAAATCTCCGGTCAGGGACAAAATCTCGGAATAATACTTCGTCGGTGTACACTGATAAGAAAGGATATATATTATAAATAATCTCATCTTAAAATACATTTCATTGTATGTATTAATAATGTATACTTAATTACAGTAACCATAAGAAAATATTAGCTGGTTCTTTTTGTTAGCTCATTATGAACTATTTAAAATATATACTTGCACACACATTCGAAAGGGGTTATCTTTCTAAAAAAATATAAAGTTATTTTGCCATCATTTTATCGTCTTACAAATAATAAGTTAAGCTTTTAAAATAGGATTTCCTTAATATTTGATTTATTGCTATATTTAATGGTACGTTATGTAACAGAATGTATGTAATAATTCCGTCTATTTACGTACGAAAACCAAATATATACTTTGGATCCTATTATGACTAATCTTAAATCCGTGGAAGGACGGGCCTGAAGAGTCTAAATCAGTAGGTACACACAAACTCTCTCCTCACATAACCGTTTCGGCTTAGGGAAGTTATATTTTTTTAAGGGAAGTTACATAACATCGAAATTCAAAAAACCAAAAAAGTTCCTTAACTATATCTAGGAAAGTTATCAATTTAATGAATTCTGCAACCCAAAATAAAGTTAAAAATTTAATCCAATTTTTTTTTTATTTTAGTGTTGTGAAAAATAAAAACAATTTACTGACGAAGAATTCAGACAATCTTTTTAAACTAAAAGATTAATATTTATCAATAAAATGGATTTCCTGAATAAAATCTGGTTGTAATAAATGGATTCCTGAATAAAAGTTCGCTGTTGCTAAGAGATTAGTAATATAACGGTTCTCCAAACAAATAATCAATTAATAAATAAATAATAAATATCGTCATTCACAAAACAGTAAACTGAAACGTGGCTATTCAACCACTAATAAAAATTACCTGAAGTGCTTATTGTGGGTTTACATTTAGGGAAATGGACTACTGTGGCAGGCGTGTCAGGTATACCATACCGCATAGCTACCCATCAGAGATTCAAGTTATATCGAACTGACCATTCTAACTCTATTTTATGATTGTATTCTATGATGTTGGTAAAAACATAGATGCTTATTTAGTAGTAATAAATAAAAACATAAATAATTGTTGGAATAAAGACTTTTTAGTTTATTCAATTATGTTACAAATTTCTTATTTTCCTTCATAAAAAAAATATTGAATGCACGAAAATATTTCGGTACTGTGAACTTGTTTTGAAAAATAAAAAAGAAGGAATAATGAATAGTTTTTTTTTGTTTTTTGTACATAAGGTGTAAAGGTATGTATTAGGTTCACTAAACGTCTTTAACACAATTTTAAGTTTTTTTATTTAATGAAAAATATGATTCTTATTTAAAAACTAAAAAGTGACCTTCAATAAACCTATAAATAATATAAACAGTAATATAAATAAACCTATACAATTTGCGAATCGTGCTAAGATTATAAAATTATATTTAAACTCAATAAGAAAGTTATATTCCCTTGAAAATAAGGTTGAGTTCTATATATACCATCTTTTCCTATATTTAAAGCATTCCTATCTGTATAAATATGTAAAATCTACCTATAAATAACCATATTTTATCTTTCATAACCATTCAACAGTTTTGAGTTCAGGGTTGATATTTTTTAACTAAGGTATAACTTGTTTAAATCTCCATCGAATTAGGTTTTCCTCGTCAACTAACTTTCTTTGAAGGTGAAGGCAGTTGGAAACTGAAGAGGGCGCTAAACGAGATATTGTGCATAATGTCGTTCCGTCCTCGCTGCACACGGCTCCTTTGATCTCGCCGGTATTTTTGGATCACTTACTCGAGGCTCTGCCCTTCTTGAAATTTTAATTGCAACGTTGCACATCAGAAGCTTTTGGATGCTATTTTAAGATTATTTTATAATAAAATATAAATTATTAAAAAAAAATCAATTATTGTGTGTTGTATTTGTATATACAATTTTTTACTTAACAAACAATATTTCATCCTGACCGATTAAAACTTCGATGATAAATAATGTAATATTTTTAATTTATTAATAGATTCAAAGTGAAACAAGTAATATATATGAGCAATGTTTAAATGGTGGACTAAGAGTTTATTCACCACAAATTTATTAATAATATTACAACAAACCATCCCATTGCTTTGGCTTGAAGTTTTATTTGATGGTGTAATTAATTTATTTTTCTAGTTCAATTTAGTAACATAAGAAAAATTAAATTGTTTAATATTAAAAACTTGATATAAATCAAATTTAGAATTGTATTTATCAATTTTTTATGTTTTTTTTGTTAATCATAAATAATATAATAAGGTAGATATATTATTATAGCCTACTGATAAATAGGTTCATACATAAATATGAAATTATATCTAATTTTAATATTGGCAAATATCACTAATAATGTTAATACCTTTTTTTTATCATAAATTGCTATTGAATAATTGTGAGGTCTTACAGATTTTGTAACTGAGGATAGAATTTATTACAAAATTGATTATAAAATCAATTATAAATTTGTTGTAAAGTTACTGCTCTACTAATATTTAAAATCTGCTATTAGTGTTACTAAAAGAGCTGTTACTACCTATCTTAATTAATATTATTGAATGAAATAGAATCTCAGTTAAAATTTTTAATTAATAAACATCAGTGAATATATGTTTATGTGTTCAGTTAGTTATAAACATTTAAAACACGTTTTCAGAATCCTTGGGGTTATCGGATAATATTTATGGGGGGACCATAGCAACAGTCTGTTCGATGTTACTGTGTTGGTAGATAGTTGGTTTTGCGGTATTGTATACCTAAAGCGCCTATTCATTACTTCAAATTTTAGTCGAAACGTGAAATTTTTTCTGGGTTCCTGTTTTCTGGGAGTTGTTAATCCTTTTCTTAGTAACGAGTAGATTAAAAACAATACATTTAAAAAAAAAGAAATGTTATAGGCTTATTTTAATTGGTTTTTGAGGTCTTCCTTCCCTCATTAATGTGTTATTTTTTTATAACATATTTTGGCACCAATTTTTATTCTAGATCAGTTTTGTTGGTTATAACAGTACAGATAATATTTATTTTTTTAAAGCATATGATGGAAAATTATTTAAAGAAAACTGAATTTCACGTTGAATCTCTATTAACATTAACTTAATTTTTATATTTCACATTGAAATGTGAGTTTTTTGTCACAACAATGTAATCACCTGTTAGATAAGGAATTTAGCTATCAATTGTTGGTCATATATAGATTCTTAAAATATTTTGATGTTTTCAACATTCATAAAAGTAATGGTATTATGTTCCTTTACCGAGGATAGTTTCTATTGTTACAATGGTTTAACCATTAGCATATGCTAAATTAGAGGGTATGATGATGAAGTGACATCTAAAAAACTTTGGTTATTTAAAATACTTAAATTTTTTTTTTTTTTAATTTCTCTTTCAGGTTACTTGATTTCTCATAAAAAAAACCTACACATTTTTTAATTAGTACACTATCATTTTTATCAAATTTATAATAATATCACCGTTACGTTTTTTTTTATGTTAGTTATTCGAAGCATTTATACTTAATCGCAGAGAAAATTCTTACCGCATTTTATTGCAATTATATAAATTGATTTTAAAGATTACTTTACCTATTTGCCCTAGATTCTCTTATCTGTAATCTCTTGTCTACTGCGAATCACTTAATGCTCCATATAAAAACCTTTAAGCTGTTCGCTTATAATAAAAACAACTAAACATAATAATACCATTAGCGTAAGAAAATTTCTCACACTGCTTTGCCGCAAAGAAATTGCTGAGGAAGTTCATCACATAGTTCCCAGCACTAGGACCAAATTAACTAAGATTATCATTAATAGAGGAATAATTAATTACGGACTAACTGTATTCTCTCGTTTAACTAACGGTTTGTTTGTTACCCATCAGAGTCGCACGGGTTCTGTGATCTGGTTGACTAATGCAATCCGAGACTGTTTTAAAGTCAAATAATCGTAATTGATTTTAATTGAAAGCTTTATATTGAATTTAAGATAGTATATAAAGTTGAATATGGGTTAAAAATTTCTAAGTATTTTTTTTCCTTAAATTAATTTTAGATATTCCACTGTTATGTTTGCCTATGCATACTAATGTTCGATGTTCAATATATTTCTGGTAACATTAAACATTTTCATAATCGAAAGTAAAATAAACTACGATATTATTAACTATCGTTATTCATTTCAATAATACAATAACATTGTTGACTGCTGTCACAATAAATAACATTTTTGTTGCTGCAACACGTTGTGGAGTCGTTGTCTTTCCTTAAATTAACAGGCTATGGATTAACATATTCTAATACATGACGTCCTGAAATATGATGAATATGGTTCTGGACACCGAAAGCTACATGATTAAAATAAAATAAAATAAGAAATGAAACTGTTTGAGGTAATAAACCGAAATTAAAGTGTAATCAAGGTTAATTACTAAAAAAAATGTTTATAATGTACTTTAAGTCCGAGGTATAATCTATTATCTAAAATGATTATTTTTTTTAAATTTCACTATCACAACAATTTCTTTTCCAGTCACAATATTCATTTAAAGAAGAAACAGAATGCTAATTAAAACTTGCTTAAAAAAATGCTCATTTTCTTTTAAAGCTTTTGTATCTTTTTCTTTTTTTACAATTCATGAGTTGTACAAATTTATTATTCCTAAGAGTGATGAGGTAAAAAAACAAACAAACTAGGAGACTGGACTTTCTAAAACGCTTTTAAGAATTAATTAAAAATTAATTACTTAATCAAAAACCAAACGAAACCTTTAAAGGTAAGAGATGTCAAGTTACTCAACCGAGTCTGACTTGGAAATTAATAACTCATCAATAATTGTATTTGTTTACTTTATGTAACGAAAGTTGTGAAACAACTTTAGAGAGTGAAGTGTACTCAAAGGAATAATAATTAATTAAAACTTATGTTTTGTAATATTCTATTTTTTTATTTTTTTTTTTTTTGTTAAAGGTCATTAACATTTTACACTTGTACAAGCATTTTTTTTTGTACTATCGCGTTTTAAGTGCAAATGAAAATAAAGGAATAATCTTTCTATCTTATAAAAAAAAAGAAAAAGTATTAACTATTTAAACAAAAAAATTATCAGATAATTGATTTAATTTTCATTTTATTTAAAGAACAGTTGATGATAAATGAATAAAACTTTTCTTGTCGCTGTAGAAAAAAAAAAAATTTAGTAATTCATTTATTCAATTATCATACGAAACTACTTTTAATCCCGAAACATTCAGTTCAAAGAACATTATAAAATAAAAATATTAACATTCCCCTGTATTTAATATACGAACAAACTGGCTTTCAAGCACTCCTCATTACGGAACATCATCTTATGAGACTTCAGAGTTGTGCAGAGACCTCAACAAAAATGCAGCGACAGATATGATTTCTATAGACTATAAGCACTCGAAAACATTCGACTCCGTGTCTCACGGTACTTAATGTCGTAATCTCGCGGACCTCGAGTGCCCAGAACAGCTCTATGCCAATTCTAAACGGACGGAACCTCGCAGCACGGGTTCGAGACGAATTCTGCAGGACCTTATTAATCACGTGCGGTGTTCCCCAAGGATCAGTCTTATCGCTGGTTCTCTTTTCCATATATACTCTAGACATTGTATGGCTTAACTACAGAAAAGCATCCGTCTCTGCTTATTCCGACGACATCGCCATCTATAACAGCTGTGCCAGAGCCGCTACAGCCCTGGGCCACGACGAAACTGTAAGTAGGCATATCACACAGAAACTTCAGAACATTACCGTCAACTTAAATCTGACTAAGACCGACTTTGTGATATTTGCTCTTCAGAAAGGGAAAAAGTCTATTTACGACGCTATTTCCGAGTGGAGAACACCACACTAACGCCACTGAACTCTTTAGTTCAAGCTGGACAGACATTTCCCTCTATCTACTAATATTTATCACAAAGTTAAACAGGTAAGGACAAGAACAACCCCCTCCATCACCTTCTGCTATCACCTGCTCTCTCGTTACGATTAAAAATAAAGATATACGGAGCACCACTGTTCACCCGTCTTCGGGCAGGAACACAAAGCCATCAGGACCCAGTGCTGCGGAAGATGGTGTGGTCTGCGTCACTGAAGAAGATTCTGGACAACTTCACGAGTTCTTTGATCTGCCGACTGTGCCCGAGTTTATAAAACGGAGGGACATCAAGTTCTTCGACTCATTGTTTATGACACTCCCACCATTTTGAGTTCCAATAAGGTGACAAGAATGCATGTTGTAGGACCAAGTATAATGCCCGTCAACAGAGACACACATATTTAGGATAAGTTTCTCAGTGTTAATTTTTAGTTATAAAGCAAAGACAATTCTCAAGTGTGCCCCAACTCCTTAGATCTACCCCATGAAAATTCAGTGCAGCCCATCACACTACTACATAAACTGCTTAATATGTTGCTCTCAGAAGGTTGTACATTTATATGCATATATTCATATTTCTCTTGTTTTGTTCCAGATTAAGGGGTTCTGAAAAAAAAATGTATTTATTGACTAAATATGAAAGTATATTGAAATAATTAAATGAACTTGTTGCATTTGTTGAGCATTTTTTTTTAGAATATAGCATTTTAAATTTAATAGTGAATGAATGGATTTTCAATTCTTTTCATAAATATATATTTATGCCAAATTTTAAATCATTTTTATTATTAATTTACTAATTTATTCAATTAATTATCTATATTTTGGATTTATTTAGAAAAAAAAATTAAATCGCGAAAAACTTAAGCAAACATTAATAGTTTCATGGATTCACCGATTTAACATTTAATTTTGCCTATTTTTTTTTATGAAATTGTTGAAAATTTTATTTATTATAGCGTTTTAAAACCAATAAGAAATATATGAATTTTCTATTCTTCTCATAAATATATATTTAAGATGAATTATCATTATTTTTGTTATTATTTATAAATTAATTTCTAACAAAAGGACCTGTTTATTTAATAAGGTGATTCGAATTACCTTACAAATACATTCAAGTTAGTAGCTCGTCTTTAAAAAATTATATTCAGTAATGAAAACAGCTTCGTTGCTAAGTCTTGATTTCGATAATAATATATAATTATATTGATCTAATGTTACAATGGTTATGATGAAGTTATATCTGCGGTTAGATTATATATACGTAATGTTTCTCCTCTACCAACATGGAAATGCCACTATCTCTTTTGGTTAAATGTCAACATAGGAAGATATTTCTGAAGCGTTCAATCTCGTATCTTATCAAACATTAGGAAGTAAAGGTCGGTGTCCGAAAATATTCTATGAATTCAAAATTTTATCGTGAAATTTTAGAGAATGCAATTCGTTAATATTTATATTGCTGTTAATAATAATTGATTAAAAATTTCTTATTTTATAGATATTAAAATATAAATAGTACTTCACCTATTAACTGGAGTTTTATACTTTTTTTTTTTTTAAATTGTTACAATACCCATCTATTGTCAACTGACCAGCAGAACGAACCCTTATTAGTTAATAAAGTTTCAATAAAAGTAAATTGAACTTTATTTCAAGAAAAAAATATATTTAAAATTAAAAAGACATACCTATATCTTAAAAAGACTACAACCAGGCTATTCGTAAACTATTAATTATTTTTGAATTAATAAAAAATAAATGCATTAACTTAAAAAAACAAAAATATAGCTTGTTCTGAAAACTTGAAAGTTAATTGAAAACCGCAATTTAGACGTAAATCTTGGGTTAGAAATAAATTCAATTCAATGTAATGGAAAGTAATCTAAGTAATCTCGAATTTTACCTCCAATTCAAGTATATATATATATTACTGTAAGAGAGTAGAGGGACTCTGTAGGGGAGTTTTCCATATTTATTTTTTCTAGTGAGGCATAAGGCATCGTAATGGAAGGTCGCTGACAATTTTGCGCATCATAGAAACACAATCAGCCAGAAGAAAAAAAAATCGACCATATTGTTTTATTCTGGTCGATATAATTCTGAAATTTCTTTTTGGAAATCGTAATTCCTGAATTCACACTTCTAGTCACAAGAAAAATTCTCGTATTATTTCAAAGTTAAGGTCTCTTATATTTATTTTGTCTTTTTAAAGTAAAGTATATTTAAAATGTTCTGGAAGATTCTTTCTGTCAATTCTACTATGATGGTGAGTTGGGGGTAGAAACAGTTTTCGCTTGATTAGAAATGTCTAATCCATATTATAGAAATATCCATATATTTAGATTGAAACATGAACTTTACTAACATGTGTGTATTCACATAGATACACTTTACACAATTCTTGTATTAGATTAATGTACTGTTACTGTCAGTTTAGTGATTGGGTACCGTATATGTAGGCGCACAGTTTGTCAAAGAATCACTTCAGTTCGATTCGGTATAATCTAATCCAAACAGTTTATTATGCCCTCTCTTTAGTATCTCTCCTATTTGTCCGTACGTAACATTGGACCAGCTATCCCTTAACAAGTAGATTTACCGATCAAAATCACTTAGGAGTCTAACCTAAGTGATTTCCTCTACGTTACTGCCATGAATAGGAAACAAACCGGTTGTGCAACGTCATGATGTACCTGAATTCGTGGTTATCTTTTCCTAGCTTTCTATTCAATCAGAATGTGATATTTTTAAATTCATAGCAGAACACGTATTGCCACCAACCAGAACATAACACCTTTCCAAGCACCTTTTACATAAGGAGACAATTTCCGGAGAAACCTTGCTACCTTATAGGTAAGGCCTAACGATTTGACCGAGAGCATTACGGATAAACCGAATGGTGATACGAAAAAAAGGATTAAAACTATTATAAAAAGCAACGTATGTTTTGAGCCAACATATGTAATCAGCAACTAATAAAAATTCTTATGAATTTGTATTTCATAATCTATACCTTGTTAATTTTTTCCGAGAATTTCATTATTCTATATAAAGAATAATAGTAATATGTGAAATTATTTTTATGTGATAAAAAAAAACACTCCAATATAACACTACAACACTGGCTTGAAGCAGAAACAGACAATTTTCTTTTCTTTTTTTTTTTGAGGTTACTATTTTTGATATAATTTTTGCCTTTCAAAAAATTAAAAACAAACAATGTTTTTAGGAAAACCTGTAAATACTCCTCTTCCACAACAATCGTCCACCACCGTTTTTAAAAACCTAAGTTTTTTTTTTAGGTTCTCATTGATAGATTATTCCAAGTAGACCACAATGGTTCCTATTCATCCCTCTATTCCGCTGGTGTTCCTCAAGGGAGTATCCTCGGTCCCATCACCACGTATGCCGATGACACATGTGTGCTCCAAAAACACGCTCTAAATGTTTCATCCAAAATGAATTTCCAGACAATGTAAATTGCAAAAAAAAAAAAAATGAGAAATGTCTCTAGAAGATTATTAGATTTAAAAAATACTTCATAAATTTTGAGAATATTTTTCTTTGATAAAAGAAGAATTCATATTCTTCCTAAACATCTTTAAGATGAAAAAAAAAGTCACATTTTTTTACGTTTACTTTATATTATTAATTTTCAAATATAAGTAAATTTCTAAGAACTCTTAGGTATTGTAAATTACATGACCAGTTCATGTATATAAATGTTTTTGATGGTTAAGTAGTATATAAAAAAAAAAATGTTATCATGAAAAAGAATAGGTCTTATTGATATAAAAAACCCACAATATATTGTTTTTTATAAATCATAAAAAATATCGTAAAGGATGGCTGATTCTAAAATTCTTTTTTGATGATTTTTCTTCAATATGTAAAGAACATTTTTTTTTAAAATCAAGGTATGCTTGTAAATGCTACCTGTGGCTCCAATTTCATTATATAACTTAATATACCCAGTCTGAAACGTAGTGTTACGCAAGGATCTACCTTTTGAAATTATGCGGATAAAAACGCCAATGTAGATAAAAACCATATGTTGGAGAAGAATTATTATCTTTTTTATTTCTTAATGTTATATTCACATACTTTTTTATTTTATACAACAATAAATATAAATTGGCTATTATATCATGGGATATATTGTGTCATAGAAGGCTATGTTTGAAGAACCTTCTGTACATACCCATGGCTTATTCAGCAATATGAACAAACAATAAACGGAAATGAAAAGCCTGGTTTATAGAGCGGTTGAATCAAAACAGCGCAAAATATACACCAAGACTTCTTGGTCTTATTTTTTTTTTTATTTGCATTATTGTGTGTAAGTCATGTATTATTTTGTGTTGTTTCTTATTACGATACTGTTACTGCGTCGTGGTAAAATTAAAAATAAAATGTTTATTTGTAATTGATTACTCTGGATTCAATTCCCACGCAGTTCGGTACGGTTTAGTTTTACAAACAAATACATTTTGGTTAATTATTTTAAAACTTTCGACTGTTCTATAATTTCAATTTTAACTATTTTTATTTTTACTTTGTTTGATAACAAAATAAGCCTATACCTTGCAATAGTCTTACTGATTAGTCAAATAGGCACTTCACATATAATGATTGTTAATAAATAAGATTAATTGTTACTATAGCTCCTTAATTAATATCAAGAACTTTTATTTGTTTTGGTTTTTTGGAGTTTCAGTAAAATTAATTTTAAAATTCATTGTTTTTGATGTATATGTAGTTAGATGAAAACGAATTTATGAAACTTTATCTAACATTGTACCCATTTTACACTTGTAAAACCCATTTTGAAGAACAGTGATTTTTTTTTAAATATATATATTTTATTGGAAGATTAATAGTTTACCATATTAATAGATTGTACGTGGTGGTCAATTAAGGTACAAAATAGGAAAACATTTTTTTTTTTTTTTTTTGCCAGGGATGAAGCCCTGCAATGTGGAGCGAAAAGTTGGTTACTAATTCATATATATATATTTTACGATTGTTCCCATTTATTGAACTTCTCCCAGGCCATCGTCTTACAGTTTTTCATATCTTATATCCAATATCTGCTAATGAAAAGGGTTTCTTCATCCTGGCTTGTCCGTAGTTTTAAATTAGATTTCAGTTGTATTATCTAAATCCAACATGAATCACTTACTCGAATTCAAATCACATAAGAAGAAATAACAAGACAATTATGAATTTCTTCCTTAAATATATTTGAACTAATCAAAAATGTTAATGAATCTGTAACTAAAATATTTTGTATTTTATCTCTGTAAAAACCCATTTAAAAAAAAAAAGGCGAAATGTCTTTTTTGTATATTATTTTGTACATATTTTTATGTATATATTTTATACATCAAAGATACCTTCTCATGAAAATAGGGAATTTATGTAATATTTCTCGTATTTTCTTGTTCTTAGTATGAAGTTAGATTGCTGTTGTATTATGTAAATGCAGCCTTATTTATGAGTTTAAATATTATTTAGTCAAATTAAAATCATATTATAAGAAATAATAAAGAAAGTATGAATGCCTTCGTTAATAGGTTTTAAATATTTTTTTAAAAAATGCAATTTTGTCAGAAATTTGTATCAAAATAAAAAATATAAACAATTTTCAATTTCAATTTTCCACAATATGATATAACAGTCCCCGGAAATGCTGTTTCCTTCTCTGAATAAATATTCGTCCAGAATCGTCTGTCTTTCAGACAAACAAAAGGGCTAAAAAAACCGAGGGAAAAATTCATCCCTATGGTACAATGGTAAAAGCTAATTTAGATCTGTCGCTTTTGGACAGGACTGTCCCATCCTATACCCTTAAACATGGCACCCATATCTTCTATGATGTCATTATTCGTAAATTTCCTTGATCAAACATTAATTTCATTTTTATTTTTACTTAAAATGATCGTTAATTTATAACTTTGGTCCATTGTCTTTCTAATTACTGATTATAAAAATGATTTATTGTTTTTTTAATTATAAAGATGAAAACAATCTAATTGATTTAGATGAAGGAGAGACATTTCGAATGAACTAAATCCTGTGTTCCGAATGTTAATTTCTGTTTAAAAGATAATTGAACTGAAACTTCTATATAACGGACACTCATGGGAAAGATAATTCTGTCCTTTATACGGAGTTGTTATTTATAAAGGGATGTATATAAAAAGAACACAAAAATAAAAATATATAGTTACGTATACATCGCCTCTTAAGGTGTGATACAACGGAAGTCCGGGAAAAAATCAATGATGTGATATTCAATAGTTTTTGTTTAATGGCGTAAAACTTCTCTGATTATCAACTGTATATGTTCTTCTTTTGTTTTTTTCTATTTGATGTTATTTTTAAAATTGTTAATGTTAAATAAATGTTTTGTTTATTTATTTATTATTTTGAAATTATATTAAGAGTTTTTTTTCGGATTTGCGAGCAATTACTGCTTAAGCAACGATAGGTTTTTTATTTATTTAAGATATGAGCTGCTTACATACTTATATAGAATACGTAATACATAATTTTAATTTAATATTAATTTTCATTAGTAATATATTAGCAAAAAAAAAGATATTGTTTACTTATTACATTTTTCCAAAAATAAATTACCCACAAATTTAATCCTGCGACCGTGATTTTGTTCATACTTTTTTTTCTTTTGTCCGTTATAGAGAAGTAATGTTGTCTTTTAAAATTGGTGTCCGCATCCGGAAATGATGTCCGCAATAGAGTGATTCAGATGTATTAAATTTGTAACTTGTTCGGTAACTTTGTGAAATTTTGGGTTTCGTTGTTATGAGAAGTTTAACTGCATATTAAAAATGAAAGGTCTCCAAAGAAAATAATTTATTAACAATGTGCGAAATATTGGATTATAAGAAATGGAAAATCATTTCTCAAAAATTATATTATAGCGTACAAAAAGAGGTGAAAGTTATAGTTAGTTTGATTTACTAATGGACGCTGAGACATTAGGCAGACCTGACTTTAGTTTAGATAAAAAATATTGTTTGGAAGTTTTGGAATTAGCGATTTGTTTATTAAGATATGATAAATTAACATATAATTACGTGTGTCCGATTATAAAAAAATATATTTGTTTAATTTTAATACCTTATCCTAAATATGATATTACTATGCTAACATTTTTTTATAGTATTATTGTAAATATAATAATAAGGATTTAAAAAAAATATTAGGAGTTTTATTTAGAAAAATTGTGTTCTTAAGCATCAACTAAGCCTTCAAAACAATTCCTCAAGAAGACTTTAAATTCCTGAAAACCTGTTTCATGATTGTAAATACCAAAGATGCTCTCACTCTCTCCTCCAGATAAAAAGTAAATAAAATACTAGACAAATAAAGCATCCATAAAACAGAAACAAGGATTTGTAGATCTTTTACTGCTTTTTATGAAGTTGAAAATAGCAGTGGTAAGCTGAATGCACCATTTTACTGCCGAATATTAAATGTTTGAATTCGCTAAACGGACAACACAATACAAGGAATGAATCGGAAATAGATGATTAAAAAATTAATAAATTCTGATTTATTTTATCTGAATGCTTTGGAATAAAACAAAATTTAGATAATCATAAAAGGTTTAATGATACTTTCGTATTAGATATGCTTAAATAAATTTCTGTTATTGCAGGTAATAACATAAAACCATAAATTGAGTCATATTTATTCGAATTTTGCTTCCAGTATCACCAAAAAGGACCCGTGATAGATTGTCTATCTTTTTTGAGCGAGAGCAGAATGATCCTAACAGAATCATCCCTTTTACGTTTGGCTTTAGTCTTAATTATTAACTTGTGGGCTCACATAATTTTTTTAAGAAAATAAAATTCTAAATGATCTTGCTATATGCTGAAAAATAGAAAAAATGATATATAAATGGATTCATATAAACACGTCAACTTTACAATTAAGTACATACAAAAAGCTAGAAATTTAATAACTCTTCACTTTTCAGAGTGTGTATTACTGGATCATTCCCAAAAATCAAATTGCTATAATAAATATTTTAAAAAATCGTTTCTTTTTTAACTATTTATTTAAAGAATTCAAACTGCCACACTCAATAATACCACAAGTCGCTAGTCCCAAAGAATGATAAAAAAAATTTTTTTGAAATTGAGTTTATAGTTCTGGTGGGCTCAAAAAAGTCAACTTCTCAAAATTTTATATTTTTA
>NW_027108254.1:355335-369060 GCF_000696795.3 Halyomorpha halys | reverse complement strand
ATAATAATAAAAATAAAATAAATAAGTATAAACTAAAATTTATTGCATAAGGTCTTTATGACCTTATTATTTAGTCATTTATTATAATCATTATCTTCATAAACGTACTTAAAATCAATTATTTTTTAAACATGTATATTTATGTGTTATGTACGGTGTTTTCTATTTCTTTATGTTTTGTTATTTAAAAAGTTGTAACTAAAATGAATAAATTAAAAATGAAGTATATAACGAATTGAGGATGGAGATTTCAAACGAGAAGAAGAGCTATAGTGACATTATCTCACAATCAGCGAAAAGTAGGTTGGGATTTTACGGTTGGCAGTCAGTTCACTGTTTTGGCAGTTTTTCTTCTACAATTTTCTTTTCTCGTTTGGAGAGTGTATCGAAAATAATTTATTTTCATTACTCTGTTCTGTTTTTTTGGTATTATTTTTCAATTTCCAATTCAATATCTAGATTCAGGATACTCCATACATGTTTTATTTTTTTATCCTCCATTTTATGTATTAAAATAAATCAGGATGATATTTTCCATCCTGCTTTAATTTAAATAAAATTAAAGTATGGTTGTTAGAGAAATCTGATGAATTTACCTAATATGAGTTCGAAATCAAAATTCATTCCGACCATTTTCTTACGAATTTCATTTTGCACATGAATCAAATATTTTTTTTTGGATCAAATTGATTCTTGTTACTGATTTCAAAGGAACTTCCTAAACCCATATTTGTACATGAGGCCTAAAGCTAATTAGTTATTCCAGTTGAGTAGTATTTGTTAATTACAATCCTGTTTCACTTGCACTCTGAAAACATACTTCTTCCGTTAAAGATAAGTCTTGTAAACGTTATCTCCGTAACATACTCCTTTCTAATCGTTAACATTTTTCCAGAAGCCGTAAGATCCCAGACAGCAACACTAATAGCCGAACTTGCCTTACGGTTTATCGCCTCTACGTTTCAAAAGCAGTGAGGCATCTCAAGGATTCGCTCTTTTAAAACAATTCTTTGTCAGTTTTGTCACACGCGATGCGCCTGCCCTGACTTCTTTAGGCATTACGTAACACCTTAAGAGCTATTTTGAAACGCTGTTTTGTTTAAGTACACGGGTGTAGAAAATTTCCGTTTCTAAAACGGGGAATGAAACAATAGGCAATGGTAATAAAACTGATACAGCCATTATTTGCTTTAAACTAAGAATGCATTGTTTCTTTAATGAGCCGTCTTGTCTATGATATTTTAAACTGTTTAGACAATAACTTTTTAACGTCTCATTTACATTAGAAGAAAGATAGTGTAACAAATTGATAAGATAAATTGAAATGAACATTAACAATGATCAATTTAAATATTCAAATTTTTAAAATTACCATAGTTTAATGTTCTAAAAAATTAAACAAAGAAAGAAGTATCAATAGCAAATATCTTGATTATTCCTATATCACATAATATCTTGATAAATTAAAGACATAATTGTTTCTTTATTTATTTATAATTAATAAATAAATATTAACAATGATTTATAATTTATAAATACTTATGAAGTTTTTTTTTGTATTTAAACGTATTACGAGTATAATGCAACTAGTGTATTGCTTTGAGAAACTAGATTTGATCAATTATGGAAAATAAATTATTCTTGAGTATTATTCTTGAAAATATATGATATATTAGACATAGGAGTACTTTGATATGTTTTTTATTAATGTTTATTTATCAATGAGTGTTATTGATTTATTTATTTTTTGTTCCAGGTAACTTTTTAAAAATAAATTTGAAGTCTGATGTTGCTGATAAGGGTAAGACCTTTTAAGTTTGTTTAATTAATTATATTTTAAATTTGCATCTATTGATAAATTTTCAATCAATCAAAGCACATATAAGAACCTTATTTATTTATTTATATCGTGATAAGAGAAGATCTCTAACAGTACAATGATTTTCCATACCATATTTTTTTTATTGTCACTACCAAATAAACAAAAACATATTACCGGAGAACAGAATATGGATATTCAACGATCTAGCTGGTGTGATTTTTTTTAATTAAAAGATTAAAAAATGGCAGGAATATCTATATTGCTTCAAGAATTGAAGGGAGCTGGCTGCAGTATCTTGATAAAGGGGTTTTAATTCCAGTCCAACGGTTTACCAGGAGGTAATGTGGTCATCATCACGCTCAACAACTTCAAGTCTTCTGCACCCTCTCTACTATGTTGAAGGGTCAGGTGTCCATTTAAACAGTGTCTCGTGAGATTATGCGATTTGCGATCTATTAGAACAGGAAATCAATTAACTACCAAAATTACTTGTGTGAAAAATGTATATTATCCCTTTTTTTTTAATTTATAATCATATTTCATTTTCTTTCACCCCTCCACCCCTCATCCCTTCCCTTGCGACTGATTTAGAATCTTGCACAGTCTAGGTAAAAATGAAACATTTTTCCAGCAGAAAATAGTACGCATTTTTTTTTTTCTTTAATTGAAAGAACTCAAAAATGAATTTTTTGTAACTTTTTTGTGTCATCAATTTTTTTCTCTTAGCTTTATATATTTTTTATTAATTAATCGAAAAGTAAAACAACACACCTTAGTAGTATTGAGTCTAACTGATTAAAGTATTTAATTCTAAAAAGAAATAGTAGGATCCGTCTAAGAAAAAGTTTCTCACAGAAATCATTTTAAGTAACGGATCCAAATCAAATTATAACCCAATTTCATCTACAAAAGTCTTCTAAAGGTCTTCACAAAAATAAATTAATGTTGTTGTAAAAACTATTTCAGCCTCAGAAAGGTTTTTGCTCTTGTCGACCAATTTCAGGACTGACATTTTGGAATGACTTGTACATCGAATAATACGGAGACAAATTGAAGATTTGACCTTCGCAGGTTTAATCACCGTCGTTTCTCGCTTCAAGATGGAAAGATAATAATACCTTCTTACTTTTAACAGTGTCAATTTTCTGCGTCGTTTAAAAACTACGACGTTATTTAGCGTTTAATCTTCTCTCGTTTAGCATAAATGAAGTCGCATACCGTGTTAAAAATTTTAAGTTGTGTTACAATGAACGAGTAATAGGTCTCGATGTTATTTTTGATGGGTCTTTGTTCTCTTAATGTTCTGTATGAGGTGTAGGTCCATAAGTGAAATTAAAACCTCCGTTATTAACTATAATTAAAACATGTAATTCTATCAAAATATGCCGTAAATTCTTATTCTGTAATTTATCTAAATAATAATTAATATATCTAATAGACAAGCAATTAATGAAAACAAATTTTAACACTAAATACCACCCATGAGATCGTTTATCCGATAATAATACATACATTGCATGTTTTCAAAATATTTCATAAAATTACATAATCAAAGTATTTTTACAAATAAATATCGCATAGTTTTGTCTTTAAAGTGATTTTTAGCAGAAGAAAAAAATACATAAAATAAAAAACTTTAAATTTTAACAAATAAACAATAAACTTACATTTTAAAAAAATCTGAAATAGGCCTCAACGTAAGAAGTTATTTTAGAATTACAGAGAAGTTTCAAAACAATGCTATTTATTTTTATTTTAGAAGATCAATAATTGACCGTGTGTGATACTAAAAGGAAGATAATCCGGGTTCGGTCTAAGAAAAACTCAGAGTAAAACTATTCAATATGAGACAAATAATTGGATAGTTTTACGACCTTTTTTTTCGTTTACCGTCTTTTATTTTTATTTTACTAATAAAATTTGAAATACATTATATTGAATCCGTACAATACATCAGCTTTCAAGTTCTTTTAAATTCCAACCATGATTTGGATGTCGAGAGCTCTTTCAATATCATTTTTAACACGACTGTAGATATAAACTGGTTTATGAAATTTAATTTGTTGCTATAACAATAAAATTTTATTGAGGAAGAATACAATTATATTTATTTTTAAAATCCTCAATTAATTAATTAGATTTATTTACTATTATACTACATTTCTTTACTTGTGCATTATTTATCATGTATATAAGTAAAATAGCCTTAGTGTTAAAGAATAAAAATAACATAACTGTTTATAATTATTTATTTGTATTTCTTTGAGCTTAAACGTTTTTTTATTTGTTAATGGTAACTTAATAATAAAAAAGACCTTTACGCAATCAAGCCTCATATAAAGATTTTTCAAACAAAAGTTATTTAAAATCCACTTCTGAAAAGTAGACTTTTTTGGCAAATTTAAACACTACATAAAAAACTCATTATATTTATTTCAACATTTTAATTTTGCTGTGTTAAAAATCTATATTTTCATTGAAAATTGACTACCTACTCACATATTATTTAAATAACTTTCCTAAAGTTGTTGTATTGACATTTGACAAAAAACTCCTCAAATGCATTTGATATTTCGTGCATAAAGCACTTTCTTTATTTTATTACTTTCCTAGTTCTCCTTCCAAAATAGTCTTTTGTTTTGATTTTTAATATTTTAGCAGATAAAAAAATATATTTATCCTTTTTAGCTGCATATTATCACCGCAACTTAAAAGGATAAAAAAAAAAAAAAAGACTCCAATTACTTTTTAAAATAAAACTTTTTTTACATATTTAAAAAAAAATGAAAACTCTGAGGGTATAATTTATATTATTGTTCATATTTTGACTAAAATATCCCATTAAATCCGCATTATATCTTTTCCGCAATTTTATCTTTATAATCTAAAATTATAAGTTAGTTACAGATTATAGCTATTTGATTGATTTTGAACAGACAGATGTTAAATGAAAGGTACAGAAATCCGCCAGACACCATTCCCTTTTACAGCAGTTTACATAACAGCCAGTCAATCAGGGTAGCCCGGCCGGACTCTATTTACAATCCTTGCAGATCACTGGTGTGGAATGCAAAGCTGTGATAAGCACCTGAGCATTTCCAACATAACATGTATATATGTGTACATAAAGATGTATATATAAATGGGTATACGTTTGTGATTTTATAAGTAAATATTTTAAATTATTACCTTTCTAACACTTGATGGCTTATATAAGTTGAAACCTAACTGCGAAACTCTGAATATGTTTTAAATAGTAACACTTTATGTAATAAGCTATATAATTATTTATCTGGAAATAGTTATCAACTATAATTTTGAAAACTTGTTTCTTGATGACTCAATTAGTTAAGAAACTGATTGCATATTACTAAACTAAACATGCATTATTTTTTCTTATTATATTTATTGCTAAATATTGTGTACTGCTGTTTAATGCAATTGACCAAATATTCATTCTCTCGCTGAGTTTGTGGAGAAATAAAAATAATGTTGCAAGAATTAATCAGGTTGAGCATAAACAAATTCATTTAAGGACAAACGGCTCAGAAGGAACTTCATAACCTAATTAAACTAAAACCATAATAATTTATGTATACCACTAGTAACAAAATAAACTAAATATATTGCTTTATCCTTTTAAAAATATATGAATTTTAAAAAAAATGAAATTCCTATCATTTCTTATTCTTAGCTTATTGTGTGTTTATTAATGTACTATAAGTAACCGATTTATCCTACTCTAATTTTACTGTCTAATTTAAAATAGTTTCAGGAAACGCATTTTGGCTTATCATGATTAGCATTCTCAAACAGCAAAAATACACTGTTAACAGAAAATTAAATCCTTTACGTTGAGGAATAAATTTAATAAAAAAAATCTTTTAAGGCTTCATATTTACTTTTTCAATCCAAACGATAAAACGTTTAGATATAATTAATTATATCAAAAAGCAGTTTTTGAACTATAAAACAAACAGAACCCAAATTATGATTAATAAATAGAAATATCACTTTGTGCGTTTTTTTAATAAATACACTAATCATCAATACCAATATTAAAAAATAATATCTTTTTTACTTATGAGGAAAATATTATTTGGTTCGTAATCAATACAAATATATTGTTTGAATTTTAAAATTAAAACCAGATAAAATATTAAATAATGCTGTGTCCAGCTTTAAATAATTAACTTAATAACCACATCTATAATAAAAATAAGTTTGTGTCTTCTTTAATTAAGTTGTGGCTAAGGGTATAAGATTTTATATTTATTTATTTTTAAAGAAAGAATCCCTAAACACTTCTTAATTAATTTATTTCAATATTTTGGACTTTTCGTACTAACTTTCTTATATCTAGTCCATATTAGATATTTGATATCTTATATCCTGCTTTTAAGGGTTTTTTCTGATTATAAAAGTTATATTAAAATGGATTAGACAATGTTCATGTAATCCTGTATTTCATATTTGTTTTTACTAAAAAATATAAAATATACTATTAGAGTAAAATTATATTCAAATATGTTTTTATATGACTTAAAAGTGTTTGTGTCGATGCTATGGCTTTTCCGGTGTTTTTAACATATTTGTAAAACATGGACTCGGATTGAAGAAAAGAAATTCAAATCTGAACTTCAGACTATTGTACATTAAGGTATGGATGTGGAAATATTTAATTTAAAAATAGTATATTCCTAATAATTAAAGTGAATATAAAACAATAGCCAATTCTCTTGTATATATCAATATCCGATGAGATAGAATAAATTAAAAATGCTGCTAACTTTGATATTTAGCTAGCAGCCCGGGGACTGGAATCAAAACCGGTCTTACTAACTCTCCCAGCGGAACTGGTGAAGGGCGGGACATGGGAGCCGTTCTCCATTGAGGAAGATTATGCCTTGCATTAAGGATCTTATTCAATTAACTAACAATTCAAATTTATTGTATTGTTACGAAATGGTTGGAACATGGCACTCAAATAATGTGAATGTTAAGGAACTTTCTCCGTTTTATTGGAAATATTGTAATTTTTCCGTTAATTTTTTTTTTAGGTGTTCCCCCTCCCCTCTCTACAAAAAAATAATTTGCTTTTTAGTGTCCTGTTTCCTTTCCTGCTGAATAATTGATAGAGAAACAATTAGTAATCCGAAAGTTTTTTTTCTATCAGAAGATTTAAAAAAAAAAAATGAAATTATTTAAAAACCTTCATTATTGTGATCAGAAATAAAAAAGTTCTGAAATTTCTTTAAAGTCTAAATTATTTTATTACAGTAAATAAATATATAACCCTTTTAAAAAAGCAATGAGTGAATTTAAATACCTTGAGGTAGATTAATAAATTAATTGATATGTATTTAATGACTATGTTTTCACATGAGTAAATTTTAATTTATTTCGAAAAAGACAAATTTCAAAAGAATA
Source organism: Halyomorpha halys (assembly GCF_000696795.3). Classification (NCBI taxonomy): domain Eukaryota; kingdom Metazoa; phylum Arthropoda; class Insecta; order Hemiptera; family Pentatomidae; genus Halyomorpha; species Halyomorpha halys. The sequence goes on along the minus strand of NW_027108254.1, from coordinate 361,808 downwards.
ATGGAACCTAACATATTTCTTGGATGAGTGACCCTCCTCGTATCCATCATAACACATAACATCAAATGTTCGTATATGATATGTGGAGGGTTTGGTACATCATCGGAAGCCAATACTTTCCAGTGTATATCAGTACTTTCCAGGCTCTACGTTTAACTGTAGCATAGACCAACCCAATCTTTGATTATATAAATAGGATGGATGAAGATCTTATGGATACATAACATGTTGCAAACAGAGATCATTTAGAGATGAGTTTTATTACGTAGGAGTTTTAAAAAAATTCTCAAGAAGGCAGGTTACGATTTCTTTACATTATGTCACTATTGTTTACAAATGCATATAATTTATTGCTGCAGATAAAATATTTCGGAGAAGGATTTTTCAATATAAAAATTAATATCTACTAGGAAAGTAATATAGCAATACGGTTATAAATTATTTTATATTGACGAATCTATTGTTAATATTTATTGATTAATAGATTAATTGATAATTTTGATTCTATGAAATTTACCGTAATATAATTTACTGTAATAATTGAGATGATAGATGTAGAATATAGTGTAATAAATAGATCACTAGATAACTTAAATTAAAAAAAGAATCAAATAGAACGTTTTAGCTTTTAGACCTCCTTCAGGCCGGAAAACAGCGGAGTAAAAAGACCTTTTTAGCAATGGAGAATTTATTAATTAAATTCTATGACCGGTAATATAATCATTTCTAGATAAAAAGAAAATGAATTTCAACCACTAAAAGTAAAAAAAAGTTTTTTAGAGTGCTTAAATTATAAAATTATATAATAATCTTATAAATACTAAGTTACTGAAGAAAAAATTACCATTGCGGTATTAAATAACATCCTATATATAAAATCATAGAATTAAATTTATATTAAAATAAATTAAGCTAGATTCTAATGCCTATCATTTATCCTAATTATCGATTCGTTGTCAATATTAAGTAATAAAGTATAGTCCCATAAACAATTATAATATTGAAGTATACATTTCTTAAGATACAAATTTAATATTGAAGAACTTTGAATTCTTCCCAATAATTCTGAAGATTAACTTGACCAATCAGGATACAGTTTCTACTTGATTGGGCAGTTTTATAAATACTTCCTTACCGACCTGTGTCCGGAATAAAAACTGACCTTATCTGCTAATTACGTAAAATGCAGCGTTCATAAAATTCGTTTTCAAAACTAGAAATAGTCAAAGTTAATAGCCCAACGTATGATTGGTCTATTTCAGGTTCTCTTAAGACGAAATAAAATATTATCTAGCTATAAAAATATGTATTTAAAAATAAGAATCTAGAATGTTGCTATCAGTTATAGAATATGTTTAATGATTTTTTTTCTAAATACTGTAATTAGTAGATTATAATAATTCATTCCGAATTGCATTAGCTATAAAATATGACTTTATTGATATAAAGTTGTCGACTGTATAATATTGTATTATATTTTTTATATTAAGGTTATTAATGAACGCTCTCAATTTTCACAAGAAATTTCATTATTGTAAGGAAAAATAATTTCCAAAATTACTTTATTATATTTTTTTAGAAAAATACTGCACACCTAAGAAACATGATGAAAAAAAACATGATTATAAAATATCATTTTTTCATGATCCCATTTAATGATTTCCATGAAAAATAATAATTACATTTTGTATAAAATGGCTTAAATCCCTAAAATTAAAAGATTTAAAAATGTATTTTTTTTACATCTATCGTTACCTTTTAACTATGAATAAAAGTATTGAAAAATAGATATTATCTGCAAACAAAAGTTTTTATTCTCAGCATCATACGCGCGCCTCGCTTGAGGCAAGTTAAAAATCAATACCGATAAGTGAAACCATGAAAGTAGATTAGAAATTTTTTATTGGATGATGGTATGAGAAAATAGGCTGAAGAATAATTAATAAAACATAAATGAGATTTTTTATATTATGATAAAATATTTCGTCGTAGGACTTGAAATTTTTTGTCACTAAAATTAATATGTACTAGGAAATTAATACAATAACTTATTGTACTGATCATTTTATATTTACGATTCCATTTATAATATTCATTATTTTCTATTATGTTAAATATGTACCAGTCCACTTAGTAATTAACGTCTTAGCGTGCTATTTCGCACTTATTTTTTAATTCCTGTCTACCAAAGCTATTAGTGGTTATATTTTTATGGAGGGAATGAAAAAAAAAGATATATACCTTCAGAGTTGAGAATTTTCACTCGAATTCAAGGAACAAATTTGTTTTTGTACCTACTTACTGATACAAAGTTTTGTTCTGGTATTGTTATCGAACCGTTAATCTACTTTTTTTTTTATTTTTAGAGTTGATTCCTTACACAGTTGGGAAAAATTAGCTATGGATGAAAATAATAGATAAAATTGTCATGGAAACGATATTTATTTATCGTTCATTTATGGTTCATTCATGAATAAGGGTCGTCTCCATAGCAATTTAGTTTCAACTATAGCTAATTTTATCCCAGCTCTAGTCCCCATGTGGGTTTTATGATTCTGCCTATTACTTCCGTAAACGGTTTTTCTTCTCCACAGTAATAATTTGTGAACAGCTAGTCAGATTAAGTGCAAATTTTGGAAAAAAAAAAAAGCAAAACTGGGGATTGGTATAAAAATTACCTAGTATAATTTTTATCACATAACGTCTCATGCTTTCGCTTACGAATGTAAATAAGCATTTTCCTTGACACGGTTTTCTTTCGAAAATTTTTACGCAATGATGAGGATTATTTTAGAAAAGACTTTTTTTTATAAAATTTCAGCAACTATTTTTGCTTAGGAAAAACTAATTTCCTGTATACTCCTATGGTTCAACTCATCCTGAAGATTTTATTCACAAAGAAATATTAATTAATCTTGGAACATTGTTAATCGCGCTGCCATTAGAAAATAGAAGGAATAAGGATTATTTAACAAAAATTAAGGAAACTACAATTTGTCTACTGACCCATGCACATTTTCCCCCATTCTTTGTTGTTGTTTTTTTAGTGAAATATTTCCATAGATATGTAAAGTACCAAGTGATGGAATTCAATATTTTTCTATTAATAGGATGGAAAATTAATTTATTTGGTATAACTTCTGATTTAAGGAATTATATGACTAAATGATGTTTTAGTTTAAAATATTGGATAGTTTAAAAAAATATTGCTCAATTTTACATAATTAATTCACGATGCAAATTGCATTATAAATTCAGTTGATACAGTATACTAATGCGAAGGCCTCGATATCACTTGCTAATAGATGTTTTGTGATTGAATCCCGTTCCATCATTACTCCGAATAAGCTGCTGTAATTTCGATTTAATTGCTAATTCTCAGTTTAATTAACAGTACGATAAACCTGTAGTATGGCTTAAACCATGTCCATTCTGGTAAATACCCTTCGACACAAGGGCATTTCTAGTGTAGTGGTTGCTGCGTCCCGTAACTCAAATCCATCTCCGGATTGTGAGGGATTATTCCGTCAAAGCGGCTTATTCCTCCTCAATCCACCGCTAAATCCTCAGTTAATTATCGTTCTTGCATAAAATGTGGGTTATGGGGAGTTGTATAATCCGAATCGGGAATCGATCATGTATATATGTAAAGGAAAAGTTTGTAATATAGACCCCCATTTTGTTTTTAAGTGAATGTAGTTTTACAATTGGATTAAAATATAAACAAGTCTGCCTGATTCCTGAACATAACTGTGTAAGTACTAACTTGGAGACAATTTTTTTTTTCAAGTGTGTAATATGGACATCCATTTTGTTTTTTAGTGTATGTAGCTCCATAATTGAGTTTAAATTTAAATTTATTATTATTTAGTCTACCTAATTCCCCAAACTATGTAAATACAAACTTGACAAATTTTTAGTTTTCAGGTACCAAAGGCCGTAATTAGCAAGAAAGAGGAATCAAACTTGGGTTAAAGACATTTGGTGAGGGTTACATAGATCCCCATTTTTGTCTTTTCTTAAGTTAATGTAGTTCCTAAATTGGTTTTAAATATAAATGCATAGACAATTTTTTTTTTAATTTTAGTTTTTAAGTTAAAGTATTACACGTCTGTATCACTCCATTTTGGTCTTACATCAAATTTACTTAATGCGTTTGTATGTAAATACAGTTGTAGATAGCAATAAATTAATAAAAAATAAAGTAAATTAGAAATACTTCATAACCATCACACAATGAAAACCTAGCTAATTACACCACACTGTCCATTGTGATTAATGTAACAATTTGAAAAACGGTAAACAAATTTTGTAAATCTCTTGCGTCAATAGATGCCAAAGTTGGTGGATGCACTATTCTCTAGAAAAACAAATATTACATTTAAGATTCTTATTCAAAATTTGAAGAAAATGGGCATATCAACTACTGTATTTTTAAAAAAGTTCTCTATAATTGGATTGAAGTGGTATCTTAACTAAAATAATGAGATTTTTTTTTTCAATAATCGGTTCAGTAAGTGGTTCAATATTAAAAAAATACCAATATTTTGTAACCAAGACTATAGAAAAATAATGTAAGCGCCTTCTAAACATTTTTGTATTATATTTCACCCATTAGAGTTTTAATTTGAAAATAATTTTTCCCCGATCTCCAAGGAAACGAACCCGACGTTCTACTCTATGTCCGGCTGGCCTCTGCAAAGTAGACGTCCTTAAAATTACAACCAGCTGCTATTATATTTAACATTAATCGTAAAAAAGTGTAGCTTTTTTTTACTTGAACTAAATTTTATTGCTGACACTGAGTTAACGAATCTCACGTATCTCTTATGATATCAGATAAAGGTATCTAAAAAATAATAATTTGGATTATTAATTTGCTTTTTGTTAGTGGAAAAATATTTTTTAGCAGTTTTAAATTAATTTATCAATTATTTACAATACTTGTTACTGCTACTGGACAGTTTATTATGAGAAATGAGAATTACTTTATAAAAACATATTTAATTGTAATGATATTTTTAATTTGTATTGACTAAATCAAACTGTATTGCACTTAAATAAAAATCGTTTTAGTAAAACTATACTTACTTATGGGAGATTATTGATTGACCGTGTGTAAAGGCTTTGGCTCAATAAAATAGTATAGTTCTACTATTAGCTCAATAAAATAGTATAATTCTACTATTGGCTCAATAAAATAGTATAATTCTACTATTGGCTCAATAAAATAGTATAATTCTACTTTTGGCTCAATAAAATAGTATAATTCTACTATTTGAGTTTTTTTGACCGCACCCGGACCATATTCCTTTCATCTTCATTTATACTTACTTATCTTTGTAAAATACTACAAATTCCCATAACAAATTAAAAACATATTTTATCAAATTAAATTTCAGTAATTCAATATAATTCATTAATACCTTATTGGGAAAAATATTAGGTAAGTAAATACATTAATAACGAAATAATATTGTTGGCGATGTGGTAATACAAATGAAAATATGATTGTAGATAAAAATAAAAAAAATCTAGCAGAAAATTTTATGAAAGTACATAGTCAAGGAGACTATTTCTCATTTTTATAAGCGAACATTTTTTTCTCAATTATTAAATCTTTAATAAAAGTATTTTTGTGATTTTAATATGTTTTCCCAGATATTTTTATAACAAATATTTTGTTTTAATTTGTATTAATAACAAATAAAAACGAATATAATCCTTACGTTTACTATATTTTATGTTTCATACAAAAAAAAAATTAAACTATTTTTATTTTAAATTTATTCTGCATTAAGTAATAAATATTGACTTTTTTTATTTAAAACCTGCATATCCATCATAACTTAAAAGACCTATAGATAAATTATATTCGTATTCTAACAATATGGATTCTTATCCTACAAATTCAGTAAACTATTTTCTTCTTATATATATATAAATATGTTATAGATCAAGATAGTTGGGTAGACGATACAGAATATAAGTGGTGAACCCAACTCACCTGTACAGTCCCGTGGCTAGAGGGTTTCAACGGGACCCAGCCACGCCACTTTTTCTAAGCACAAAAAATGGGATGCCTACGACCGAAAAAAATTAATCCTTTTACTGTTAGAATCCTTTCGTATAAAAATTACGAAAAAATATTTGAATAGTGTAAATCCATTAAGATATGACTTTAATGTTCTATTATCAACCGTTTCATGAAAAATCTCTTATTTTGCCTTAGGGTCAACAATTAAATTAGTTATTTGTATAATGAATTATTTATTATACAAGTAGTAACTTATAACTATTTAACTTACTCCCTTCTCCCTCTCTCATCTACAGTTACTCATTCAACTTTGAGCTTTGAACCTTTCTGTTCAAGTCATTGACTAAAATCCATTGGTATAGTTATAAATTAAAATTTGTTATGTATATTTAATTATAGAAACTGAAGATGGGCACTCAGTATCCCCGAAATGTGT
>NW_027108254.1:352117-355232 GCF_000696795.3 Halyomorpha halys | reverse complement strand
TATATTATATGATATTAACTTGCTAGTAAACATTTGTAAATTTAAAATTTTATGTTTTTTCGTTGTTTTTTTTTTGTCCTTAGAACTTTTTTTTTTTTTTTATCATTTAACGTTTTATTAAAAAATACAGTTTGCTATACTGAAAGGCAATGAGTTTTCAGACAGTCCGTTCGTCAATCATTCCATATATGGTTAATAAAAAATTGTAAATGAATAATAATAATAATAAAATAAAATTATTAGATATTATATAGAATGGATAATCGTTTTTTATTCATGTTTGTCATGATCATATTACATTTTTGATTTACTTATAATTTTTCTTCAAATATGGTACAGGAGCAGTTATAAAAAAAGTTTTAAATAAAATACTCTTTTTGTAATTCTATAAAAATATGTAAAAGTAAAACTATTTCGATATTTATATTTATTTAATGATTATTGTAAATTTAGTATGAAACAATTAAATCATTTTTACGGCTGATTAAAAATAAAATAGAGAATGCTATAATTTCTCCATAGCTTCTGATTTGCTCTAGTATTTTTTTTTTGTAAAGACGTTTTTTATATCTACCCAACTGTTCCAATATGATATTTTTAAAGGTTCATCTGGGATCAGCTATTTTGTTTTGTACGGCAGGAAATTTTGAGGGAAAACAATGCAGCGACAAATGAACAACGTTTTCAATTAGTACACCATAAAGTATCCAAATTGGGGAGAATATTCTCAATGTAATTTTTTTTTCTTTTTGCATTATTCTTCATCCGTCTTAGTTAATTGAGAAATTATATATATATATTTTTATAAATTATTATAGCTTAGCAAGTTAAGCGGATATACATCCTACATTGATTGGTCAATTTTGAGATCCTTGTCAATCCTAGTCAATGTTTAAATCCTCTAAAATTTTATAAAATGTATCTATCTAGAATGAAGTAACGGGAGATAGTCACCTAAAAAGGTGTCAAAGGAACCTTTAATTGTTAAGGGATACTTGAAGTATTTTATCTAAAGTAGATAGTTTGGAAGATTACAGAGTAATGCGGACGTGTAATTTATTTTATTGTTGCTTGCTATCATTCACATATTTAATAGGGTGTCACAGTAATCTGAGCATAAAGGACTTAACATCTGTTATCAGTTTCTTCCTAGTTCCTCGCATCTGTCACTGCAGATAAGAGGTTTTTGATGATAACAATGTTATCATTGACAAGCTTAAGTGTTTCAGTCGTGTTTTCCTGAACCCTTTTGTTGAACCGTTTTCCGTAAAACATTTACTAGAATAAATATATTCATAAGTGTTATGAGGAAATAATCTTTTAATTGTAGGTTCCTTATTGATTATATTGCTATTATTAGTTTCATTAATCATAAACCTATGAATAAGTGTGATAAGTATTCATTAATCTTTTTAATAAATTAAATCAATTACCATAAAAAAAAATGATGTGCATTAATAATATAATTGTTTTAATGGTTATGAAACTAGTTCTTCCTTTTAAGTTGTTATTTATTTCCGAGTCCTTTTCTTCATCTTAAGATCAGGTTTTCTGGTTAATTTTATCCATATAATTATATTTTGTAATAATTTTACATGGGAACATATTCTGCTTAAACCGCTTACACCAGTGATTCTCAAACATTTTAAAATTTCTTGCGTGGCCTTTAAAAATTGTTTAATGACTCGCTGACCCTTTAATAAAAAATAAAAAGTGTAAAATAAAACATTTTTTTATGTATTCCTAAATTATTACATGTTATATAATCGTTTAATTTAAACAACAATTTTAATGGGATGTATACATGCGGTATTTTAGGGTTTTGTTTTTTCCATTGTAACATTCCTGTTAGTCGTCGCCTATTATCTATTTCGAAATTTCGACTTGATAGTAGAGTAGAAAAAGTCGACACACACTCATAGGTGATTGCTAATGGAATCATGACTCTTAGAGCCATCTGGTTGCTTATATCTTTTGAGTAGAAATGTAAATTATTAATGCATGGTACGTTTTCATGTAAAGTTATGACACATCATAAATAAGACAAAATACAATTATATGGTTGAGATTAACAAGGAAACTAAAAAAAAATGTAATGTAATCCTAAAGATAGGGAAAGGATCACGAAAATTAAATAAGAAAAAGAAGAGAAAGTAATCGTTTTACTAGTGAAATAATTTTACAAATAAAATAATAAGAAAATGCCAATGAATAAAATTAGTTAGTAATCTTTTTTTTTCTAGGTAATTTCTGTTCCGGAGTGTTATTTTCTATTAAAGGAAAGGTAACTATAAATTAATTTTTCTTTTATATGTAGAGGGAATATCTATAAACTCTAAAATTGTAAATTTCAAAAATTAATATATTATTCATACAGTCTCAAATTATTAAAAAAATCCTTTATCTCGCTTATGCTTCGTTTGTTATGTTTAGAGAATAAAAAATACTTGTTTCAAATTGTAATTTGAGACTTTTAGGAACAATTTAATTAATCAAGACGGATTTAGAACTGAATTGAAGATTTAGTAGACTTCCCCTGCAATTAATCGAGCGCAGTCATTCATTAGTCTCATCAGGGCTTGTAGTAACTGTTGAAGTCTGTCCGGATTAACATAATTGTCTTGTATCTCTGCAAGGACGTCCATGTGATCCGTCTATGAGAGATTCTCAATCAACGGGAAATTCACAAATTAATAGAGTGGTTTCAATGGATATCTAACTATAGGTTCATGTTGGTTGGTTTATTATATTTCAATTTATTATTTTTTATTTATTTTATTATATATTTATTATTTATTTTCTGGTTTCCATGAGCTCTATAATTATCATTAACAGCCGAGGCAGACCCAAAATGACATTTTTTTATGATCTACTATTGCCTTAAGGTAAAAAATTAAGATCTAAAAACACAATATTTCATAATAAATATATTTTCTCTTTTTAGGACCTTTCGTGGGTACTGTGTCCCAAACTTATTTTATGCAATCAATTAGTTTTATTTCTAGTAATTGATAAAAAAATAGCCAATAAATATTTATTTAAAAATTATTTTGTACATAATTAACATACCATAATTTTAAAATACTCAATTATTTATTTATTGCCTGTTTTTTTT
>NW_027108254.1:349131-351662 GCF_000696795.3 Halyomorpha halys | reverse complement strand
TGTCCATCATTTCGGCCAACCTGGTCGCCCTCAATGTTTACTGTAAATTTACAACTCACAACCAACTATTAAACATTCTGCAGGCTATTGTGTTCATTTATAATAATTTTAGTCAATTTAACCTATTATTGTCATTTTTTCATTTAATTTTAAAATGTTTAATGACAATTTATCTTGTATAATAGTTTTTCTTTCTTATTTTTCATTAACAGTTTTTCTTTCATATTTTTTTAACTACAGGCATATAATCCATCTTTCAAAATATTTTGAAGAAGTAAGGGAGCTTGCTCAACAGATATCTTGTGTAACATGCAATAAGAAAGAGATGAATAGTTAAAAAAAATTCTAACCTTACTCACTTCATTTCAGTCTCCATTGAACTGAAACGCTTGACCCTGAAGATAGAAAGAGTGTGACCTCTTCTTGCTTCTCTCAGGTGTACGATGAATATTAAAGTAACCAATCGATACTTAGGATTAATTATGCAACTTCAAAAACTTCGTATCGTATTCAAGAAAAAAAAAAGATTCAGTAATATTTTTTTTTGTTGTTTTGTTTTCTATTCCTATTCCTATAAATAATTCTCAGCATCACAATAATAATAATTCTCAATTTATTAATTATCAAATGATATAAGTTAAACACAGCATAAATTTTCATCCTTAATATTTTCTAATTAAAATTTAATCCAAATATGACTAGTTAATGCGATAATTGAGTGCAATAACGTTTGAAATAAAAGATAGTGAAAAACCTGTAAAAATAAAGAAATAAGAAATATTTTATTTATGGTTTAAATCCATTATTTGTAGTAAAAATTTGTTTTTTTTTACAAATAATTGTATAAAAATTAACGTAAAACTATCTTATATTAACCGGTGTAAGTACCAATGCCAAATTTCCATTTCGAAAAAAATAAAAAAGCGGACGGTAATGTTCCGATGAACGTAAACTTTGATGCCAAATCGCACGAAATTCGGTCCGGTAGTTTTTGATTAAAAGTCGTTCACGGCATACAGTGGACAAACAGATTTTTTGTAATTCGATTTATGGATTTTACTTATAGTGGAACGTAAAACCTCAAAATTTGAGGAGTGTTATATTTAACAAATAATGTTTTATTTTCTTTAAAACCTTAGTATCAATATTGTTGGATTTCAATTGCATTAAATCTTTTTAATTTAAAAAAAAAACAATTTTTTTTTCGTACCCTCCCCTGGAAAAGTTTTTAGAAGACACAAATATAAATATAAAAAGTATATACAATTGCTTAGTCCTTTTACCCGCGCAAACGTTATAAACTTCTCATTCACTACAAAAAATTATTATACACTACGATAATCAGACCAATTTGAACATACGGAATTAAGCTCTGGGGCTCTACCAAACCATCGAATTCCTCCCATATCCATTCCTTACAAACCAAAATCTTCCGTAAAATCCTTGATGTTCCTCATTACGGATTTGGCCCGAAATAGATATGCGTCTTTTCATTCCAAACTCCTTACCCATCCTAACCAGTTAGTTCTTCATCTCTCATCCTTAACAATCCCTGATAATCTTCCTATAAAAAAAAAATTAAAATTAATTTTAAATTAAAAACTTTTTTTTTTACTCCAAAAACAAACATTTTTTTTCGTAACTTCCTTTATTATTATATTCGTTTAATACATACATGCATATTTCGGGGAAATTATATATGTATATCAGTGAGATATTGCATTGGATTGCCTTGTGGCATAAAAAAAAAATTAAGTATAGGCCCAGTAGTTTTGAATTTAATGAGAATATGCATACGAACATTGCCATTTGCATATATTATATCATACAAATCGTATTGATTTGTATAATTTCTCTAACAACGTCTCCAGCTTATTGTGTCTCAGTGAATACATCAAATATTTTAGTTACATTACTTAAGTAAGTACTATTTCTTTTTTTTTTTTTAAACGATGTTTATTGGTTTTCCCTACGTCGTTTTCCTTTATTTCATTTTTTTTCATTATTATTATTATTATTATTTATTTAATAAATTCCTTATTTACACCTGGATATTGTACCCTGGATACAAGATACAAGCCCCGATAGGATTCCTGAAAACGCCGGTACGGCTAGAGGTCCCAGGAGCCTAGCTTTCTACTCCTTTCTCCCTAGCCTACATTTCCCCACCAGTGCCTTGTTAATACTCTACCAGGCCGCAGGCTATGTCCAAATTTCTCTGTTTCGTTTTCCACTCCTGTTGAAATATTCGGTTTGTGGTTAGTCTCCTGAGGTTTTGGAATCATTTTATGAGCATTGAGAGAGCGATTTAAATTTCCTCTTCAAGGATGATGATGTTTAGAATAGACAAAGAACTATTCTATAATATTATTTTTCAGCATCCATTATGGAATATTTTTTATTTATATTTATTATTTGAAATACTTTATTACGTAACTTTACTCAGTAAATAGATAATATCAATTAGTTCTTCATATCTGTATTATAAAAGTTAAATGATTAAAAAAAAAATTAAAATAAAATTTTATTTC
>NW_027108254.1:343813-347991 GCF_000696795.3 Halyomorpha halys | reverse complement strand
TTTTTTTTTTTTCGAGTTGAATAATATATAATAGTAAACAAGAATTTAATATTTCATTCTACATTGGATATACTGAATAATCAAAAAATGTTTTCTTAAATCCTTCTCATAATTTAAAACAATGTAACTACCATGTTAAATAAGATAGAAACATCAACCATTTTTCTTATTCTTGTAGACCCTTGAAGGCGCTGGGCGACCTCGATGGTTCCGGACGATGCCTATGTAGTGACTAACGGTATGCACTCACTGCCCGCTGGTACCTACCTCTTACCTAATCCTTTCTCCGCTTCATTCATAACTTGCTACATTCAGGGCCTTCTTCGTCTCTTTCTCTCATCTCCGTTATAGGTAACTTATTGACAAGGAATTTGTCAATCTTCCGAAATAATTTAATCAAAGTCCATATAAATCTTATTAAAAAAAACGTTTTTAGGAAAATCCCATTTATAAACGTTGTAGCTACCCCGCGTTATAACACCGCTCGATATAAGTTAATGTTTTGTAATTAATAAATGATGATAGTGAAGTCCACCTAAAGGGGACACTGGGAGGGGTCGCTTGGCACTTGTGTTACGATTAAGTTCCATATTTTTCATTTAATTAACAAAAATATATTATTATTTATTTATTTTTATTACAAAGAATGTAACATGAAATTTAAGAAGATTATCCTTATTTTGAATATATGTTGACAATATATATTGTTGTATTTTAATGTGGACTAATAAGGGCATTAGTTCATCATATATGAGATTATATTTTTTTTTTAAATAATAATAAGTATGCTGATGAATGGAACATTCATTTTTTCATTCATATTTCATTGGAAGATTCTTTTACTTTAACTCACTATAATAATTACAACTATTCCAGTCTTCGAATCTTAATTATTAAAAAATAAATTAGTCCTCCGTCTGTATTTAATATTTAATAAATTTGGGTGAAAAAAATAAATTGAAAAAGATTATTTTAAAGATCCATTTCCTGTTTCTATTCATTTCTTTTCGGATATTTAATTAACCTAACCAAGTCTAATAAAATATTTTATGATATTCATAAAGTATATTTTGAAATTGTTTTTATAGTTGAATTATGTGAACTGATAAATGGTTCTTAAAACTCAGCTGTACTATTTTTTATTTATTTTTTTTAAACGCAATAAAATTAATTATCATATAGAAAAACGGCAGTATAGTATTACTTAGTTTTCATCGCTCTACATATTAGGCGTATACACATACAGAAAGATAATTACTTTGGACAAATTCAACCGCAGCTCATGTAAATTCATAAGAGTCGAAAACAAATTATAAAGTCAGTAATTTAAAAGGCAAACAATTGTCCGTTCTGCTTACATTAGTTCAAATCGATAAAAAAAAACGTGGCTAGAAAAAAATATTTTATATTTTCCATATCTCTGTAGTTAATATTTGCAGTTTTTCTTATTATTAAGTCATTTCATTTCACTTGAACATTTTCAATAAATTCGTGTTATGGATCATTATAATAATTATAGTATCTTTATAACACTTTTTTTTACAATATTTGCTGAATGTTGGTCAAGATTTTTCTTTTATTTTAATATAATTAAACTATAACGAAACATTATTTAGTTTGATTGGCTCTTTTAACCACGAGGACGAATCAAACAACAAAATTTATATGTCAATTATACTTAGCTTTAGTAAAAATATGGGAAACAGACTGCTTTGCTACAGTACACTTACTGCACAAACAGGCAGTTTAACTCCCGATTTTAAAAACATTAACTCCCTCTAAAATCATTAAAAATCTAATGAATGACATTATTAACATTTCTTTTTAATTTTTTCAAAAGCCTAATTATAAAGTACATTTGTCTTCAATTCCTTGATCCTTTTAAAAGAAGTTGCTTTAAGTTAACATACTGAAGTTTGTGTAATTTCAAATGGTAGTGAACCGTATCCATACATTTGCCGCAAATCCAAAATACCAACAAATACTTTGTAATAATAATAATACTTTGTAATAACACAAAAACGAAAGTAACAAGCATTGGTATCCAGATGCCGGTATATCCCAAAGATGAAAGGATACTTCTATACAAAGAAAGTAGATGATACATGATAACAAATGTCGTAGAAATGGTTCTACATAACCTATAAATTCAAGTTTCGTGTTTTAACATTTTTATCAGATATTTGTTAATTAAATTATCCAGTTATATTTCTTTATAAACTTATTTCTGTGTTATGTTGTATCAAAAATATATCACTAAATTAATCGACAAGATCTGACACAACGTATCACACTTAAGTGATAGAATTTTAAATTATACAATAATAATCTAGAGTTTACTAACTAAGGTGAAGGTTGGAAAAATCCTTTAATTAACCACAATAAAATGAGCAAAAATATTTATCTACCGTTCTAAAACAATATTAATATATTGTTATATATAATGAAACACAAACCTGTGTATGCAACATTTAAGTTTGCCCAGATATTACAAGAGCCCAAGAAGAGAAAAAAGACAGTTATTTCACCCCAATTTTTGATTGCTTAATTGAAAACTATGTATAATTACAAGTGGAAAATTATCGTCCTAACAACTATAAATCAATTTATTTTAGCAAATATCATGAAAACTATTCCTAGGAAGATATAGGTCATTAACTACTTTATAGTACATTAAACTAGCTTTAATTCGATTGCTAATAGACATCGGTACGTCACATAGCTCCTGAGGTATAGATTTCTCAAAATAAATTAACTAACTACTGATATTTCAGTACATTTTTATGAAAAGTTGCTTTTTAAAAGGCTATATCTCGAGAACTATTGAACTAGCTCTATTAGGGGTAATTTTTCAGCAAATTTACTCTTGTTTAAATAATGTTCTTTTAGATTTTCTAGTGTTGTTGGTAGTTTTAAAGGTATACAGCTCCGAATAAAAAATTAATGTTTATTTAAGGTTTTGAAACAGCCGCCATTTTTTATTCCCCCTACCTATACTTGGCAGACTCATCAGTTTTGACTAGTAATTAGACATAATTTTCATTAAAGTAATCAAAAAAAGCATGAAAGAACTGCCTTTTTCTTCCTGTCTCTTGTACTAAGACGCCATTTGATCTGTGTCCAAAAACCGACTCTGAATGGGTCGAACACAAATCCAGGCCAGCTTGTACCAGCCGATCGAAATATCCCGTCCACATGGAATCCAAATCAAATCGAACTGATATTTTTTGATTTAAAATCATTACTTTTAAATATTACTGTAGATTCTAAAATAATATGAATATTTATTGAAGTACTTCTTAAGGCTGTTAAAAATAAGTAAACCAATATCATCTTTGATTATGCCTAAATTTGGCCAAACGTTGGTGCATGAGTCATCGAATCTTATTCAAAGACCTTGAAACATTATTTTTCGAATTATTCCTTAAATTACTGATTAAAAAAAAAGTTATGTTTTCACTACTTTGAGTTTTACTATCATATTTTGTATTTGATCATGAACATCAAAAAATCAGTGATTGCTAGGTGGATCAAGACCCATACGCACATCAGTAGGTTACGGTTAGCCAAAAGGTGGGTAGCTACTTCAAGCAGGTGGGTGTATAGCTTGGGGTGGGGTGAAGGTTGTCCAGAGACCTGTCTTCACTGTCTCTTACCTGTCCATTCTTTTTATTCTTTATCCCCTGTCATCTCCATATATATTAGTACAACTTTGTCCAGCGTATCTTTTTTTAAAGTTTATAGCGGTTTTCATCATATCCTGAATCCCTTCAAGATGTCAGTTGTTATAAGTTCGAGCCAAGTTACATACACGATGCTTTATGACTATAAAATGTTCAATAGAGGTTTATTCCTTTTCTATTTCCTTAATTCCCAAGTTTTTATTATTTATTATGTTTAGTTTAAAATTGAAAGTTCACTTAGCGTAGGAAGTTAGTTGAAAAAAGGGAATTGCTTATCTTTCTTACGATTTTATAGAGAATATTCTCTTCTCTCTTATACTGTAACAACCATTTACATAGGATCTACTACTATCAGAGTGTATTTCCCCGTTTTATTTCTTATTAGAATGTTTTTGTATATATAGAATATATCCTTATAGTAGAATATATTTATAGTATTAAAGTAAAATTTTAATATATACAGTAGAATATATTTTTTTGAATATTTTCAATTTG
>NW_027108254.1:339245-343643 GCF_000696795.3 Halyomorpha halys | reverse complement strand
TTTAAATGCCATATGTTAAATGATATAAATAAATTTACATGAGGATTATTTTTAACGAATAATATTTAAAACAAAACGTTTCAATCTCTGCCTTCCCAATCTAGTTAAATTAGGTAAGATGGAAATAATACGCACTTATAATTATGCATAAAAGGGTAAATTCTTATATTAAATAAGTAAACACGTTACATATTTAACTTAATTATTTTATGTTAATAGGGAAATGTTCAAAATTGTCCGAAGTGAAATGTTCATATTCCTGGAACTCCTCATAGTAAAAACATAATGATAATATTTAAATATTTTAATAATAATATAACAGAAACCCGTTATAAATTAACCATTTTACTATCTTCATCTAAATAATGGTTAAAAGATGACATTTTATTCATAAAGTTTGTTTTTCCCGGACAGTATTAATCTTTAATATTCTCCATAGCCCAAATCACCATGTACTAATGCCTGTTAAGCGTGTCTGAGGTAATCAGTGGTGCCTTGTAACGAGGAGAATGCTATATTGATCAGAAAATTGCGACCCTGATCTATATTGTAAAAGACACCCTTCTTTTTATCGATTTTCTTGGGCGAAACCTTGGTTGATAACTTGTATTAATACTTTTCATTTTTTTCTTTTTTTCTCATACTTATTCAAATCTGGGAGGGGGATAACTTAGTATTAAGGCGCTATGCTACGAATTCGAATTCAGCTGTAGTAGATAATTATTTATTCTGTAACTGTAGCCGTGAGTTAACCATGTGGGTTAGGGAGCCCTCCGATGTCCATCCAGTCTCTTTACGTAGGTACGTTTCATTGGAGAAAAATCTGGGGGTCGAACTTGATTTTGATTAAATCACCTCCTTGCACAACCATCGGTCTAGTAACTGTATACTTCCTTGCAAAATACTGAATCCACTTCTCTGCATGAGTTGTTGTGGTGCAAATTTATTTATATCTTCTAATTCTATAAATGCCTAAAGGATTGATTTATGACGGATAGTTGATAGTTTGAATCATTACCTAAGGGCTGTTCAACTGTTGTGACAAGAAAAAATCTTGTACGAAACTGTAAAATAAACATTAAGTTAATTTTAACACAAATTCCAGAAAAATTGAGAAACGAGATTACAGTCACTACTTTGTTAAAATAATTTTTCGTCATATTTTTACATTAAAAAAAAATAATATTCTATATTTTGTTTAATCACATATGAAATATTTAGTACAAAACAAGGAGTTCGATAAAGTTATTGATCTTTTTTAAGAAACTTTAGTAACAATTATTTTATGGGTTTGATAAAGTTATTAATTTTTTTTTTTTTTAAATTCAGTAACAATTATTTTATAACTTGAAAATTTAGAAGTAATATTAAACAGTACGTATATATATATTTCCTAGTGATACAAGTTCTGATGATTAAAACAGTTCTCCTTAAGCATATAAATATAAATACTTAAAAATAAAAATAAATACACAAACGTGTTTTGTGTAAAGGGTAAATCTTTGAAATTCTCCGGAATTTAAAATTAAGCAGTATTATTACAAAAAAAGAATTAAAAACATTTAATTTTTCCCTTATGAAAGTTCTTAGAATATATTTAATTATAAGAGTTCGAACTATTTAGTTTTATAAAGGACCTATAACTATAAAAGTTTGATCTAAAATCTTTAAAAACAAAAAATTATCTTATGAACTGTTCTAGAACCCAGACAAAGGATGATACCGTCTCTAATTCAAAAAATTATAAACCAGTTAGAGGACAACTTCATATAAAATCTTAACAAATAGAAATATACCAATTTTTCCATAGAAATATACCAACTAAAAAATTTTCTTTTTTGTATTTATCAACAAGTAGTTAAAAAGAATAATTATATAAATACAAAAAAATATTTGACAAAAGGTATCCTAATAAATTCTTACAACTACGGATAAACAAACAAAGAAAATTATTATTATCTAACAAAACCAGTACAGCTATAATTTATTAATTTACCTATTTATTTATGTGACGTAATGATTTCAAGGGAATATTTTCAAGTTAAAAATTCATAATTTAATATCTGAATGCTACTTTAATTCTATTTATTTACATAATGTAATGATTTGAAAGTCATTAAATCTTTGATAAATTTTAATATGCATTAGTATTATAAAATATTCAATTTTCCTTTTATAAATAATAATTACATATTATTTAAAAACTAGATGGGGAATAGAAGAAAATAGTGATCCAAGAGTCTAGTGGGGGAAGTGTACTCGTCTTCATCCGTTCCGCTCACCGATCATAACCCACATTCAACAGATCCCATCCAATTCGATTCTTCACTCTTTCTTCATTCTTATTACCTTTATTATCAATTTTCTTCACATACCTACTTTTTGTTTATTCAATTTTCTTTTTGTCGAAAGGCTATTGGCCCGCTTTCCGAGTTGTATCTTTACGTTGCTGGACTCACTTTGTCCGAATATAGTGGGATCTTTTGTCTCATGTGAATGATTTGAGTCATTAGAATCGTATTGTTGCAATAATAGTTTTTATTGAAGAATAATAATGCAAGTTTTTTCACAAATAAAAGCAATAAGTATTAGCCTTCTAAGTATATATACATACAGACTAAACGGAAGAAAAAATCAATAATAAAAACAAATATGATATCTATAACCAAAATATAAATCGATATATTAAAAACTGATTAAATAATAATAAAATGATTTATTTAGGAAATAAAGAAAATTAAATTATTAAGTAAAATTAAAATAAATTCAACTGAAAACTTTGAGTCAGTTGAATTATACTTTAATATGCCATCTAAATTATACAATTATTTAATAATTAATTATATTATTTAATACTAAATAATAAAATATCTGGTGTTTCCACTCGCATGACCTTTATAACCGGTTTGGTTGCTCGATAAGTCCGATACGAAAATTATTTGGTGTATCTTGGCCAATATTGGTCCAATTAGGATCTTTGTCGGCAGTTTAATCATTTAGAATGAGACAAATGTGGATGTATAGTTTTTGGATTCATTCCAAAAACTGATATGAGTTGAAATGTGAACTGATTTTTATGGAAAACTGCCCGAATAATTTTATAAAACATGGTTATACTTTTAACATTTAAAAGAATGCACACAGGTGACGAAAAATTCCCATATTTGGAAGATTCGAACAATTGATGAAGTATACTTTTTTCTCCTCCGTGGAAGCCTTACTTATCTGACTTTTTAAACAGAAAATTATAGCGATTAGGTTGGTCGATGTACGACATGTCACAATCTCACAGGAGATCATAACAAAAAAAAGGCGGTCCTTCTTCTGCGGCCGCGCCGCGCCGCGACGCCCGGCGGGGCGGTGGTCGTTGAGTTTTTTTGTATTATTTTCTTGTGGGAAGAGGAAACTTTAAGATAGTTAAATCGAGCAATACTTAAAAAGAGCCTGAAATAGAAAAACGGTATCTATTTAATTATCTTCATGCAGTAATATTCTTTATACTTTTGAAAGGGCTATTTTATCATCTAAAACTGATAAGCCGAAAGGTATAGAGATAGGAGCTCCAGGTTGGAATGGCGGTAGCCGAATGGCCTGAGAGTTGGATAAGAAGGAGGGATAGATAAGGTGATTGGTAATTAATACTACTCGTCGGGGTCTACTTTCTCCGCTCCATTTGAATCTATTGCCTCTTTTGCAATAGCATTTTTTCCGTGGTGTCATTGCCTCCGGCTCTTGTATAACAAAAACTATCCGTTCCTAATTTGATTTATACTATTGTTATGTTAGAATCGAAGAATATTCAATTTAAGAATATTCGAAATTTGGCTACTTCAAAGATATACTTATAAATATAATTAATTCAACTCTTTACAAAGTCTAGTCTCTTAGCCCTAAGTTTGTAAATCATGATATTATTATTTATCTCTAAATAAATACACAAATAATGGTGAAACGTTCTTTCCTGTAAAATAAAAAAAGGGACATCAAATGTCATCACTTTAACATAACTAAAGCCTAAAATATTCTTCTATTAACTCTGTACACTAATTAAATATATAGCAAGTGTATTCCTCCAAGACTGCTAGAAGGAAGAAACTTAACCAGGCGAAGATTTTTTTTGGTTTCACACTTTTATTTTTTTTATTTTGATAATTTAATAGATGAATCAATTCTTTAAAATGAAATATAGACCAAGTTATGAGATTACTCGATTTACTTTTGATATTTTGGTTTCAGATAACAGATAAAGGTTTATCACTAATAAATCTGTATTATTATTAGTGATTTTGTTATTATCTATGTTTGATTTACCGATTACCTACTCATATCCTCAAGAAATTATATTTTAACTTTATCGTAACTAAATAGTACTTACTAAATCGATTTTTTTTTATTATA
>NW_027108254.1:327525-337878 GCF_000696795.3 Halyomorpha halys | reverse complement strand
GCAGATAGTACAGCATATAAATAAAATAAAAAAGTGCCTGAATGCAGAAGAAAAAGGCAAAATAACAAAACGGCTAATTAGTTTGACTAGCAGAATAAAGAAAGAAAAAAAGGAAAAATACATTCCAAAAATAATTGAGGTCCCTCTTATAATACATTTTCAAAAATAAAATTAATGCTGAATATCCTTCAGTTAGTTTTAGAATAAACCACTATCAAGCAAAGCTTGAATGCAAAATCTAGTAATAATATTTAAACTTGAAATATTTGTTTTTGTTTTGACAATGGTACTTTCGAATACTTTCGAAAATCATTTAATACTGAATTACTGTACCTTTATTAATAAATTTTAAGATTTCATTTGATAAGAATGAAGACATTTGCTTATCATAAAATTCAAAAAATTGTTTTAAAAACACAAGTACACAAACTATACCAAGCTTCCGGTTAACAGTATTTGTCATTTGTTATTTTTCTCTCATGTCTGTTGAAAGAATGACCAACAATAGGTTCAGAACAAGTTTCCTGCAACATTTTAGAATCCTATAATTTGACATTAAAATTCCTCAATTTACATTTTTAGTGTATTTCTTTGTCCATGACATTATTTTTTTTTTGTTTTAGTATAATTCCAAATTTGAGCATATCGCTAATTTGCTTTAATTGTGGAACATCTGAAAAATAAAAATATTTTGATTATATTTTTAATTTGACGTATTCTAAAGATAGTATTGTAGACTAGGATTATTTTCCTTACTGATATTCTCCTACGTGCTACCCAAAAGCTTGATTACTATCAGAAAGCAGCTCCAATGTACCACAGTACTATGGTATGATGCTGTTACAAATTGGGGGAAAAGTCTGGCAAGTGGTTCTATTGGTCCTTTTTGCCAATTCTGTAGTATACGTCAAATATTAAATAAGAAAAAAAAATTCCACCAGGTGTGCCATTATTAAAACAAAGTACGTCTCTGTGTGTCAAAATATTATGCTGTATACAACCAGAATTAGGTAGTAAAAGAATTCGGCAGCGAAGAACAAATAATTTAACACCGAAGAATGGTGGGGTATAACTTTGCCAGAGATTTATGTTCCCCCTAAAAGTTGTACCTTTACAAGGAGTTGGAGGCTTTGGACTGAAGACGTGACTGGAAAACATTGAAGCCGATCGCGACCCCAAGTCCCCTAACATTCCTCTTCTCCTCGACAGTTACTAAACAAGATAAATACTAGTGCAATGCGAAGAATAAGATATCATATTTAAGTGATCAGTAGATTTTATTATTATTGAGGTTTAAAGCGCAAATTCTTCTTTATGACACTACTTAAGTTCTGAACAGTTACAATATTTACAATTTTATACCATGAAATCGGGTTAATGACCGATTTTTTTTAATTCTGTATTTTTGACCTACTTACAACAGTCGGAAAAATTTTTAATTCATACCAAAGCTTTCCTAGGGTATAAACTAATTAGTCGTTAGCTTACACTTTGTTGATATATAGTTCATTTAATTTATTTTATCAAAAAGTATCAAAGTTTATATATTTTTTAATGGATTTATATTATTTTTAAGCGATATAAAATTACTTCTTTATTAAAATAATGTTGATAATTCATGCAGGGAAACTTTGGGTCAATCTAAAATTTATTACTAACACCTGGGAATCAATAGCTAGCACAACGTCACCTCCGAATAAAAAAATATACATATATACTGTTTGTTTGAAAATTCTATGAAAAATGTCAATGTTTCTTTTTTATCGAATTTAATACATTTTTCTATAAAAATGAAAGTGGTGCTCGAAATTTATATGCAATATTAATCTTGACCAAAATAAATAAGGTTGTGTATATATTTTTTGAATTATTTTTAATTGATTTGAAATTAATATATTATTGAAAATCATCAAAAATTGTTGCACCACATTCTAAAATTCATTAGAAACACCTTAGAAACACTATCTAGCGCAAAGTAAAACCTATAAGATTAAAATAAAACTTTATTTTTATTTAAAAATTCTATGAAAAAAATCGAGCATTGTTTTTTTTCAAATTTAATATATTTTCCTTTCAAATAAAATTGGAGTCAGAAACCTTTATTTAATATAAATCTACGCAAAAATAAAACAAAATTATGTATATTTTGAATTGATTAGAAATTACTACATTATTTAAAATTATTAAAATGCCTATAAGATTCAAATAATATTTTATTTTTGTTTAAAAATTCTATGAAAAATACTGATCTTTAATTGAACATAGTTACTCTTCAAATAAACTTTAAGTTCGAAAACATGGGTTTTTAATCAGTTCTTTAGTATAGTGTATTTTAGTTCCAAATATAGTCTAGTTGAGTTGAAGATTTATACATTGGCTTATTCCAACTATTTAAATTACCAAAAAAAGGATATTTTTTTCTTACTTGGGATGGTATTGAATTTAAAAGGCCAAATCTAAATAAATTTTCTTTTTTCCTTCAATTTACATTTTAAGCGCGGGGCAGATATATCGATTGACTAAATTTGCAGGGTTGGAACGGGACGTAATCCCAACATTGTTTTTCAATCAAGGTTAGAATTCTTTTACCTTAGTTTTTAGTCTTGATATTTTTTCATTATATACCGGAAATTAATAGATTCAAATAACATTATATCATACAGCCTATAAGGATATCATCCAATGTCGTTGATTAAATATCTATGATAGTCGGATATCAAGGTTCCTAAAGTAAATTGGCGTTACGTCCGATGTTGAATGCTATATACTCTGATTTACTGCAGTTTATTTCTATCTGCTATAATTCAAGCCAATTGAGCGCTTGATCAAGATGATATTGTAGATTGCTTGATATCTTAGGAAGGCCTTGTAGAAAGGATAAAGTCTATGTTGTGTTAACTAGCCATTAATATTAAATAGCTGGGGAAGTTACATGTTTCAATTAATCGTGTGAAGAATTAAAATTTTATTAATTTAATTTAGTAATAACTTTTATGTTACCTATCGTATGTTTTTATTGTTCTTAAAAAAAAAAAAACTCAAAGTAACTTGAATTTTTTTATTATTAAAATTTCTGGTGTATGTTAGAATCGTATAGCTTAGTTATGATACCATATATCAAATACCATACATTCTTATTAGCCATATAAAAAAAAATCTAGGCTGAGACATGTGTATGTAACCTCTCACTGGATGACTTATGGATCACTGTATTTTTAAAAGGACATCGCCTAGGAAGCTAAAATTTAGAATAATAGTTCTTCTTGTGCTGTGTGTGTGTAAAAAGTCTGAGTGTCGAAAAATTCAATATCTAAGAGGTTTAAAAAATTATTTCCAAAAGCTAAAATTTGTTTTTTTCCAGTAACTTGAAAATTAATTTGAATGGTGATGGAATTCTCTATAATACAAAAATAAAATCATTTAAATTGGACCATTATTAGCGACTTTTTAGATCCATATTCTGTGCAAGTTTCCATGGAAACCCGTTTTATTTTTTCTTAACGTATAAAAGCACAATTGAAATTATTGATCACTGTATCTCAAATACGAAAATGCATATAATGCTGAAATTACTAATGGTGGTTCTCCTTATGTTGTATATGGGTAATAAGTCTGGGTTCCGAAAAAACTGGACTCCATGAGGTTTAAAAAAATATTTATAATTTTTAACAATTTAAGAGGTTGATAATATTTCTAAATCCTAAAATTTTTTTTTCGAAAATCCCCTAAACTATACCTCTCTAAGCAGACTGCATCTGCTCATGTGAAATTCTCCACAATATAACTCTAGAATAATCTAAATTGGACTTGTTTTAGCAATAATTTGGATTTTTTTTTTCAAGCTTCCATTGAAATCCTCTTCATCTTTATCTTAACGTAGTGCCATTTACTCAATTAATGATACTATCTCAAAAACAACAACGATTATGAAGCTAAAATTATTATTGATGGTTCTCCTTGTGTAGTAATTTGAGTACCGAAAAATTCAATATCTAAGAGGTTTAATAAATTATTTCCTAAAGCTAAAAAATTATTTTTTGGAATAAATCGAAAATTAATTATTAACAACGTTTTGGTCCTTTTTTCTTTTTTAATATTTTTTGTAAGTTTCCATGGAAACCCACTTCATTTTTATCTTAACTTATAAAAGAAATATATACTATTTACTCAATTATTGACACTATCTTAAAATCAAAACACCTATGAAGCTAAAATTATTATTGATGGTTCTTCTTACACTGTATATGAGACAATAAGTCTGGATTCTGAACAAATCGGACTTTAAGTGGTTTAAGCAAATTCCTCCTAAAAGTTAAAAAAAAAATCAAAAAGCCCGAAAAGTTAATAACTGCTGGAAGACCAACACTAACCACTTACTCACTGACCAATTTATCACAATATCTTAAGACCTGCAGTGTCTAAGAAGCTGTAAAATTATTTAAAATTTGTGAATGTCTATATAAAACTGAACAATGTAAATTAATGAAAATAAAAATAAGATGTATAGCTTAAAGTATAAACAAACAAGAATTACAAAAAAAAGGATCAAACAATTAATGAAAAGGGAAATAATATTAACAAATAAAAAGTAGATAAAAGAGGAATATAAAAATGATGTGCACACTAAAATATGGGAAATAAGAGTAATATAAAAGTCAAGAAAAATAAATAGTTTAATTAATAATTAAGTTCATATGACCGGTCTCGGACCATCTTCCTTTTATATTTATTATACACCGCTAATCGAAGATCTTCCAATAAAACTTAAATAATTTGTAGAGAGATGAAAAAGGATGATAAAACCCTAAGGTATGGACCTTCTTGTAACATAAATTTATAATTACTGTTATTAAGATTATTTATAAACTTAATTATTATAACGTATAATTCCTTTCTTTACGTATATATATATTTTTTTTATAGTAATAGTTAAAATTCCTTACAAGGATTTCAGTATAACAAGGAAGTTGAATTGCTTTACTTAAAGCATCTTATTGTAGATTTTTCTTTAAGACTTTATCCTTGATTTTTTTTCTTAGATAGCATTTATCTTTTTACGGAAACTTTCTATTATGGAAACATACTATTTTATCTTAGACCTTGTAAATTAATTTACATTATTTTCCTTTTTACATGAGTGGCTCAACATGGAATAAATTGTGACGTTGTCATCCTCTTAAAATAACAATATAATATATAGTCAATACATATACAGTCAAAGCTGAAAAGTAATCCATTGTTTTTTTATAACGTTGTGAAGGATCTGGTATCATATGATAAATAGTATCATCATTTGGTTGCACTTGTTAGTTTTGATAACACTTGTATCTACTGGAAGTTTTATAAACTCACTATGTAAAAATAGAAGAATTTAAAATATTATTTTATCCGTCATTTCTCATGTTGGTAGTGACATAAATCCGTATTTTTTTCTTATTTTTTAACTAAAAATATTTATGATGAATAAAAGGTTGATTTGAATAAAATGAAAAACAGGCCGAGCATAATTGTTTTAGACAACCTAATCATTAACGATTTAATTAAAATGAGACTGACTCTGGAGCTACTATCCTGTTAGCAATTAAGATAATAAAAGTCGTTGTGGCATTTCAATTTGTTTGACTTTAGGGATTTATCGAATCGATCAACTTTACGGAAATGAGGAAAAAAATAATTGCCAATTAATAACTTGGAAACGGTTTTTTATTTGTGACAAAATGGTTTACAAAATTAGAGGATTATAGTTGTTTATAAATCGAGCGTTAAATAATATATATAATTTATTTATTGTTATTTACAATTGTATAAAAATATATACAAGTAAATTTGCTGTAGGTGACATAGTGACATGATACAAACATGTGGAAAATCTACCCATTGATGGAACTCCAATAACATTTCTAAAGGCGAAGATCTCGAGGCCATCTTCTTTTCAGACGCCTAGGAGGATTATTAGGTAATGAAGGAGAAGCCAGGTTAGAATCAAGTGGATTTGGGTGGTAGGGAAATTTATCATGGAAGGAATGGTATCTGGTTCCGGCCAGATCGGCAACATATGGGACATTGAGGTCCTGACGGCTTGATTTGTGACAAAGTAAGGAGCATTAAGGATTTTACAAAGGATTTTGAACTGTAAGGATTGGATTCGGGAGGAATTTGATGAAATATAATTTTTAAATGGGTTCTAATGAAAGATTCTCATAGTAAATTGTACAAAGTGTTAAAGAAAATAAATGAAATGAAAAAAAAAAAAAATTAATTAGTATAATATTTTGAAATAGTTAACAATATTAGTGATATAATGTGATTAACCATTCAGGAGTGATTTGCTGCCTCAGTTTTTTTGTCTGTTGAAATGAGATGTAATCTCGAATGCTATAATTTTGAAGATTCTAGCCCTAATGCTTAAATAAGCTAAAGCTTGCTCGAGTATGAGAACGAACATTAGGTAATAGCTATGCAAAAACACTCAAGCATGCTTGAGGGTGTAGAGCCACCTTATTGTTTTGTTTACAGTATCCTACTTATCATTCCTATGATATTTATTGCAATTATTTGAATATAACTTTCTTGATCTGACGATCCTCCTCTTTGAATAGTTACTCCAGATAGCCTACTTCTTTTGTACAGTAATGCCAATTGTTCTTGCTCAACAATAGATCAGTTCTACAAACCCAGTTCGTCACAGGAGTTCATTTCACTTTCTCGTATCATGTGTGGCTGTAGCAGGTAGCTCGTACACCACACAGCCAGGTCGCAGGTCAGGGCTGACTCAATGACAAAGGGAGAAAGTTTATACACCTGACAGAATGTCCTCCTTTAGGAAGGAATGATAAGGACGGATCGGGCAGCTTAAGAAAGGCGCAGAGAAACCTCAGTCCGGTTGACCCCGCCATCTGAGGGCGCCTTTTTACCATTTCGTCACATACCTCCTCTACGAGGTCAGGAATTTATTGCTTAAGAAACCGGAGAATGATTCAGCTTGATATCAGACCTCTATTCAAAACACTATTTGTTATTGCCGGCAACACTCTCTTCTGGATAGGAACATTTCTTTTTTACTTTCACATACCGATGTATAGAATATAGTAGGGGAAAATTTTGGGAACGTACAAAATTTTGAATTCGAGTTTTCCCGGGATTCGAAATAACCAAGTTTTGCCAAATGGTCTGTGGGTGCGTGAAGAGGCTATCTCAGGATGAAAAGTCGTACGAAATTAAAATTACATGATTAAGGCGGTTATGGCCTGGGATGTATAAGCCACGTTTTTGATAAAATCAACTGACAGCTTTATAGAATCGATTTTACATATTTTTTTGATTTTCTCTTAAATGGCTTGAACGATTTTGATTAAATTCGCTTTGTCAATGTATAATTAAATGGTCTTTATTATCAGATAGGTATTATTCTCATTGACATAGTCTACAAGGGCTTCAACGATGAATTTAAAAAAAAAAAAAAACATTCCTCTTAATTACTTTTAATTTTTCTTATTGATAAAAAAATAAGTATTTCACTTTGGTAAGATTAATAATATTGGATAAACACAAAATATAAAGAATAAGGTAAATAATTGAAAGAGAAAAAATAAAAAAATAGATGCAGGCGGGAAAAACAGCGACCGACCGGTCTCTTCTTATCCCATTCATTTGTACACGAGTTTTTTATTATTTTTTTTAATTGTTCCATTAATGGCAGGGACAATGTTGGTTGTTATTTTAACTTCAAGAAACCCTGAAGTAAGAATTTTTATAGAAAGTGAAAGTTATATGATGCGCGCTACGCACCAGATTTATTTTATTTCTCTACAATTCCTATTCACTTAATGATCAGAGATCTAATGCGGAATATCTTATCGTATAACTATCAAAAAAACCTAACATGATAGAATGAATAAGACGATTCCAAACGGATGAATTAAGTAATAAAAAATCATGGAAGGGTGATTCCTTTATTTTTTACTTGGTTTTATGGGGTTATAAAAGAGATTCCTTGTTCATTTCCTTATGAAGTTCCTCTTCATGTACTCATGAATAAAATTGTGATTCTATTTATTATAACTTTGTTTCTATGTCAAGTATAAACCTAGTGGTTTTTCATGAAGTATCTTTGTATATTTGTGATTCGGTCAACTTTAACAACGTTAGACTGTTTTTTATAACAATATTTTATATTCAATATGAATATAAAATATTCAGAACTATACTTAATATGAATATTATTTATCTAAAAAAAAAATTCCTAAATATTCTTTCAACAAGTTTTGAAATCAGACTATATAAACGATAGCACAAAAAGTACATTTGATAATTCAAAAGTTAAAGATTTTTCTCTAATTAGTTTCTTGCATTTCTTCATACTTGTCAGGATTATGATAAAAAAAGTCTTACCTTTAACACCCCACTTTCAGTTTTGTCACATAAGAGCCTTCATTAAGGATTAAAGTCTGAACCATTACCATTCTTCATTGCTAGCAACAGTCAGATTAGGTCAGGAATAAACGTTTCATCATGAAAATTTTTTGTGTTAAAATTCGCTATTAAAACCTTTATAGACCCCTTTAACTTTCGGTAGAAAAGTACGATCTTTTTTGTCACAATGTTTACTAGAACTGTCTTAAAATTCAAATCACTTTGTCGTTCGATTATTGTTTGCATAATTCGTATTATAAAAAAGAAGCCATTTTTCGTTAATATCGACCTTATATACAGTGAAACAATATATTTGTTTGGTAATGTAAAATTAAATTGTTAATAAGAATTCGAATATTCTAAAATTAGGTAAATTCCGAGTTCCAAAGAATGTGCTTATTTTTCAATAACATTTTAAAAAAATAATTGATAATTTCTTCTTTCGATTAATTATTTTTAAAAACTTTGATCAAATGGTCTGTTTCACTACGTAATATACATCTCTCGTTTAAAAACCTTCTATTTAACTACCTTCACCAATCTAATCCAATATTATAACGGTACAGATATTTTGTAATTACCTTATTGTTTTGTTTTTCATTTATTTAGTCAGTTAGTTTTTTAGGTTCTTTTTCTTCTCTGTATCTAAAAATATTTATAATCAATTTTAATATTAAGTGTGATAACACTCTTTTTTGGCCGAAATATATTATTGTAAAATTAAAATTACCTTTTTAGTTGTAATTTTTTTCATTGTTATGTCAATATAATTAGTTAGAAAAGTCAATAATTATCATCCCTGTAGATTTTTATTTATACATTTTTCTTCGTCCATTATTCAGCCCATTACTAACCATTCTCAAGTTACTTCTAAAATTTATCATTGTATTATATAATTTTTTTTTTATTTAATATTTATTGAAATTATACTTTACTATTACATTATCATCCATCAATATTTAAAATATAAAAATTCTTTCTTTTGTATAATTAATTACGTCGAAATTCTTGGTATATGATTGTTTCTTTAATAAATGCAATTTATTAGTTCCAAATCAAGAACTCATCCTCAGTTTAAAAATATCTATATTACATTACGAGTTGTAACACCGTTAGTTGCAAACGTTTTGAATCATAGATTTTGTATCATAAATTTGTTGTAAAGCATGATCAATCCATCTTGGCTTAAGTAACACACCTTCAGCTAATGTAATAATTCACCTGTGTATAACATTCTATTTATTTATAATCTCCTATTATTTATTTAAAACCTTTGAGTTGTTATGTTAGACTGAACCTGTCGGTTTTTACCCTTTACCCTTCTATTCATCCTATCCTGTTATATACGTACGAATTTAAAGATTTGATTTTCTTCAAAAAATGATATTTAGTAATAAATTTATACTTTTTTTTTCTTCAATTTCCTGTTTCCGAAACAGGTGTATATTTGACCGCACCCGCTTCCACCTCTTTTTCCATCATTAGTTATTTCTGATTTAACGCAATCTTTACCAAGAGTTGCCAAACTAGGTCTCCTAATTTCGAAGCAAGCCGGGAGGTTAAGCGCACGCACTGAATACGAACCGAATTAAGACGGCGCTGATCAGAAAACTTTCCCCGTTCTCTTTCATCAACTTCTTGGCCACTTCCTGTTCGATTTTCTGAACTGGTCTCGGACTGTCAACGACCTTTTGGCCAGTGTCTGCCCCATTTCCTCTCTCTAAATATTTTTTTCATATTAAGGTACCAAAGTAGAAAAAAAAAAATGTATATTTCTTTATTACCAGATCGGCCTGGTGGGCCTTATATGGTTACTATAACTATTAGATTTGGTTATAAAAGTTGATAATATGGTTGCTTAGTCTGGTGCGAACAGACACTCCTAATGTTTAAATATTGAATAATTTTGATTAATAAAAAAATAGAAAAAATATATCTAAT
>NW_027108254.1:319693-326080 GCF_000696795.3 Halyomorpha halys | reverse complement strand
AAGTAACCCCATATTAATCACTTCAGTTAGAAATTTTTATAGGATCAGATTTGGTCTCATATACAATTATATATAAAATTATTAAATAAACCCAGAAATTAATGCTTATTATTAAATATCCAACTAGAACTTCATAATCCAAACAAAAAAACGTTTATCTAAGAATTTTCCAAATTTCGTAGTGTTTGAGATGTCCAAGTTCAAAGATTATATTGTTTTAGCATTAAATTATAGATGTTTCTCTTATTTGTGTTTCTTGAGATAAAAAAAAAAGGTTTCCAAGTACTGTCAGTCAGAAAAGGTCAAAATAGCTTTCTCATCACTTCTGTTGCGAAAATACACAATACATGAGTTTTGAAAATATTTTTTATTTTTAATTTGATTTCATTAGAGAAAATGATCCGCGAGAGGAACTGCGTTTAAAAAATATTCGTGTCAATAAAAAATACTTACTGGCAATTTATTTCTAAAACGGTAAGAATTTACAAAAAGAAATGTACATTATACTGTTTTAATATTTTTGCTCTCTGGCCTCAAATTATCACTAAAAAATTAAAAATTAAATAAAAATAATTGGAACACAAATATTTATTAGGAGACCATTATGATGTATGCATCAATGCTATTGTCAATCTATATGTATATAGATAACAAAAACCAGCGAAGCTTATGAAACTGAGTTTTTTAATAATACTTTCCCTTATAGTGTAGGCAAACAATAAGACGGGTTTAAAAAATCAACAATGCCTACTAAAAACAGACTTAATGCAAATTATTCTACCATTTGCTTTTAATTTTTTTATGTGAGAAACAGCATCTACATATACATTCATTTAACAAAACATACAAGTTTTCGAATACGACTATATATCTCGCTAGAGCACTACTTCTGACACAAGATTAACGAATCGCCGAATTCCCAGATAAGAAGCGCTGAGAAAAATGCCTCCAGACCTTCCTCTGCATTCTTGTTTTTCATTTTTACTGCCTACCATTTTTCACCCGTGCTACTACGAATCGTGTTCTTAAAGTAAAATATAATTTAGAGAAAAGGAAGAATCAGATTGTAGTTAGTTTTTACCTTGAGTTATCTCCGTTCCTCGTATTCTATTTCTAATTATCTTTCTTCCTTACTACGGTTTATGACAGTAGGTTTAAAATTAGTATTATAAAATATTTATGACTTCTTTCTAATATTCTTTTTTATTTTATTATATTATTGTTAATCAAGTGAGAATAGAGTTCGTAGAAGAATGAAGTTTAGATTTATTTTTCTAGGTTTTCCTTCGGAGACGTTAGATATAATAGTAAAATAATAATAATTGAACCAGGATAACTTTGAAAAAAAAAATAAAAGAAAAGATTTTTTTTTCAAAATTACTACAATAATAACGCAAATTCATAATTTGAATATCAATATAAAAATATTCTTTGTCAAAAAAAAAAATCCATCAAGCAATAACACGGTTTATTGTTGAAGGCTTTTTAGATTCGCGCTACATCAGTATGTTAATTTTGTTTTGTCCATTGAGACCGAAAACTCAAAAGAAATGTTTTCAATTTTTCTAAACTTCTAGCAGTTTTCATTTCGATCTCTAGCCTCATATTTTTCTTAAATGTTGATCTATATTGTTTTTTATACATATCATATGGAAATAAATTCCTTTTTGAAATTTTAGTAATCCGTTCTCATTTATTGTTTAAAATGACTAAATTTTGGAAACTCTGAAATCTGGTGGCACTCTGCTTAGCTTCATAACTTAATATTACGCAACTGTATTTATTGGGAATTTTATTTTGGTACACTAGGATGTTGTTTTACACTTGGCGCATGTTTCCGTTGGCATTACCCAGGTTTTTTTCCTCCATATGACAGTCATTATTTCATGTATTTCATGTCTAGTTTAAAGACATCTTTCCAACTGTACGTTTTCTAGTAATTTTTAAACTTTCTGTTATTTTTCGAAAAGTACATCGTTCGGCACTTAGATTATTTCATTTTAATAAAATGAAGTCAGGAAATTTCAGGATTTTCCATTTTTTGGCCATCATTTTTTTTTTAAACCAATAACATAATCTTTTTCAGTGTAGGATTTTCTATAAATTATTAAGCTTAAGATTTTTGATTAATATAAAAATAAAATAAGACGGTTATCGAAAAAAACGCGTTGAAATCATAGTTTTTTCTAAACTGAAGTATGTCAAAAAGATAACAATAGTGAACAAAAAAAAAAAATTAAACTTGGTCTTTATGAGAGTTAATTCCATCTGAAAACTTATTTCACTTTTATTATTTACAAATATTTTTCAAAGTATTATTGAGTCAATTCTTTTGACTTTACCATCATGTTCACCGTTCTGAAATATACCTACAAAAACAGTTGTAACTTATTTTTGAAAAAAAGTTGTTCCCATAAAATATTTTCTTGCACAAATAAACATTACCTAAATTGAAAAAATCTACTTGCTAAACAAAGGTTCCCATCACTGAGCAAAGCTACTGGGTCGAAGCACTCTCGGAAAATCGATTCCTGGACCCAATTCCCTAGGGCCCGACCCATAACGCCCTGTTTCCCGCCGATCCTGCCCGCGACCGTGCATTGTAAACGGCGATCAACAATCGATTCTACGGACGGAATGGGGTCTCGCGACCAAGGGGATTGGTCTCGGCTTCAAGTGAAACTACCCCGACTCCAAACTGGTCACAATATCCCTGGACGTCCGTCGTAGAGATTTCACCCAAACGACCATTCCTGGACGACTCTTACCCACTTTGTACCTCGGTGTGTATGTGGATGTTGAAAGTCATCGTTTCAGAAAGTCGGTCTCGCTCTGAGGTCAAGTATTCATTGGCATGCCTTGTTGTTTGAATTCAGATGTTGAACAATGCTTCTTGTATGATGTTCTGTTTAGAATTAAGGATAGTAGTATAATTACCATTGTTATTTATTCTTATAACCCACATAGATAAATAGCCTTTGTTTTATTATCAATTCTGATACATTTTAAACAAGACGTAAGTGATAATTGGTGATATGAGAGGATGAAGTTGTTTCGTGAAATTTTATTAAAATACGTATTTTTGATTTATAAAATATTTTAAAAACTCATTTCTAAGTAACACCAAGACCCTGCTTTAAACTTAAGTTCAAAAGAGCACATTCAATCTGTATCTGGTAAAATTTTGCTTACTAGTTCAATGCTGACTTGTACTTTTAAAGTCCCATGATATCACTAATAGTTGTCCCTATTATGAAACAAAAACTATTAGTACTTGTAAATAGCAGTTTTGTATACTTGTATTTATGAACTAATACTATTAGGTTGATTATGAAACAGGGAATATTTTTTTTTTTTTATAATTATTTTAAACCCTGTTGTGATATTTCAATAAGGGTCGTGGTTAGTGAAGCAAAATAAGCAAAACTTATTTTGTATTGAATTCCGACATTATTTACTCCTGTTCATTACTTATTTTCAGTTACAACTTACTACCTTTGGCTTTTATTATATAGCTTGATATTATACAACTTTTGTTTTTGTTATTTTTACTTATATATTTTTATTATATCTTGTACATCGTTTAATTTTGCTACATTTCTTAGTATGTTAATTGTTCATTTTTTACTTATTTGTACTAGTTTTATTTTTTTTTCATTTTTTAATTAT
Source organism: Halyomorpha halys (assembly GCF_000696795.3). NCBI lineage: Eukaryota > Metazoa > Arthropoda > Insecta > Hemiptera > Pentatomidae > Halyomorpha > Halyomorpha halys. Next base: position 322,411 of record NW_027108254.1, on the reverse strand, counting down.
GTTTGTTTATAGTCTTTCATTACTTATTATTTCTATATGACACTCTTCCTTCTTATACTACTATTTATTATTCTCTTGATTTCTTATTATGCTGTTGTTGTTTTGTTTTTTATTCTTCCAACGTTGATATCTTAATTTATTAAGCCCTGAAATTAGAGCCAAAATGTCGAGACTTAGAAAAATATTTTATTTTTATTTTTTTACTTCACAGACTGCTCCCTTGACCACCTTCTCCTTACCTATAGGTCTAAGGACAACATTCAATTTACGATTTTAAATTATTATAATTTTCGGAAGTTAGAAATTGAGGTTTCGAAGTAATCATTAAATTAAATTTTTCTCTGATTCAAATGTTTCTTTATCTGATTTCTTCATCTACTCATGTCTTCAACTTAAAGGTTTCATTTCTTACTAATATATCTGAACCTTTTTACTAAAAAGGCAAAAATCTATTCTGCTGGTTCTGATTTGGGCTTGTTCTAGGTTCCTTCTCTTCAAAATTATCTTTAGTTTCCTAACTCTCTGAGATGTATTTATTGTCGTAGCAACTAGTTTGTCAAAGGAAAGATCTGATAATAACAGTTTTTGCATTTCCAAATTGGGAATCAAAACCTATTTTTTTTTTAATATTGGTTCTTTTTAGCACCAAACCATAAATATGTATTCGCTTCGTTTTTTGAAAACTGCGAATCAAAAGTCCGCTGAGGACATTGGATGTTATTTTCTCAAACTAGTCCAGATATTCTAGTTATGGAAATGAGAGCTGTATTTTTTGCTTTTATATTACTACTGTCTATGGCCTTCCGCCTTTAGTAAAATGAATTTTAAAAAGCGCCGGTGTATACTATAAATAATTTATCGTATAGATTTCTGGAATAAATAAACTTTTTTTTTTTATTATTTATTTACTCAATTCCTCCATTGAGGACATATGCAGCCCCTGATTTTTTTTTATCAAAATCCATTTTGCGGGGCTAAATAAATGTTGCGATATCCGGGTGGGAATCGAATCCGTCCCAACCTTTTAAGGCTATTAGATCGGTTATAATTTATTATCTATAGCTAATAGTTTTTGTAAAAAAATATTTATGGTCTATTGGATGACTTCTCGTATAGTACATATGTAGTAACAAACACTGTATTGAATTAGGTCAGAAGAAAAATATTTCAATGTTGAAAAAATATTTTTTCATTCATTCGAACATAAATTAAAGTAAAAAACAAAACAAAAACAGTCTTTATTAAGAAACTAATAATTAAGTTAATTTAACTAGTTAATTGATTTTTTCTTTGCTTTTTATATTTTACAATGCATATTAATTTAGTGATAGTTCCATTCGGAGTTATAGTTAAATATCATTGGTTTTCTGAAAAAAAAAACTTGAAAAATTATTGTGACGCTAATTAATTTAACTATGTGAAAAAATTATAAATATTCAATGTTCTCATAAGTATGAGCTTATTGTAGGTTTTTCATCCCCAAACAATTTTCCATTCCATTTTAAATGCAGTATAATTTTATCAGTATATTACAAGTATAATTTTTTTTTTTTAATTTCTAGGTTGGCACTTTTTACATATAATTACATAAAATAGAAGATATATTTATTTTGAAAATAACATAATAAAAAGAATTTGAGAATGATGCTCCTTCCTACACTTTATCAGCAAGATCTAGACAATTCAAGTCTTCAAGCTTATGAATGTTCACAGGATTTTTTGTTTACCTATTAGAAACCAATGTTCGTACATTCCTAATGATAAGCATGTACTTCTCAAGCAATGCTACCATTTCTTTTTCACAATCAATTAAAAAGATCGCGTGCCTTTCCTACGTAATCCTGAGAACTGTTAAAAGCTTCCTGTGTGTGTGAAAGTTAAACTGAAAGTGAGGGCTCTTGCCGGGTTTCAAAAACCCAAATTGGTCTTTGCTTAACTTTCACTATCTGCATTTTGGTTCTTCAGTCAATCGAGTGGCATATAATTTTCGTCTAAGCGAAAATGTTTTATGATCAGATATTTAAGCCATCGCCAGGATTTGATTTCCGTGCTAATCAAATTTTCTAGAAATCATAGGAGGGAAAGCAGAGGGCCATAAAAGCGCTCGATCACGTTTAACAAGCTATTACTTGAGCATTAAATTATTTTGATTTGTACACCGACCGGCTGTATACTGTGCAACCGGTATATGTAATGCATACATTTTTTTTTTTTCAATTCAATGGTTATCGTGGTATTTCAAATAAACTGGTTTCAACTGGAATGAACAGGAACGAAATTGGGGTGGCAAGGATACTGCGTGATTTATCTCCATCAAACAGGAAATGGAATTAATTAAGGGTTAATAAAGGAAGAAGGGAATGCGAGGAAGTTTAATTGTATTCCGACAAACAATAGGAGCCATTTTAATTTATATTGCGACTTATCAACTTTGCTCAAAACGTTTGAATTTTATTATTCCAAATACTGTTCCAAACCTTTATAACATTTTGTTATTTTGGGTTTTTATTTTTAAATTTGATTAATTAATCTTAATTTAAATATTAAATATTTATTTATTTTTTACTATCTGCCTTGGTATACTCTGCCTCTAATCAAGGCGATCTAATCTTTTTTCTGCAGTAGCAACTGGAGCCTATACTTGTCATTAAAAGCTATTAATCACTACCCACGCCCTCGGAAAGGCAAACTAAATTAGTACCTTGTTTGCGTAGGTTT
>NW_027108254.1:313229-319417 GCF_000696795.3 Halyomorpha halys | reverse complement strand
TTTTTACCTATTCTATAGATTATACCGTAGGCTGGGGAACTTCAAGGCAACTCTACTAGCTTTGGAGCAATCTGTAGGACGATCCCAATAAAGATAGGAACTCCAAATTAATCTCAAACACGTGCAATATAACTTTTTTGTTGGATTAACTACAATTGAAGCATAGCAGCGAAATCACCATATATTTCTATTCAAAGTGGATCATTCTATGGTTGATTAGATGTTTTATTTAATTCATGCGTTATTTTAAACATATTTATCGTTTATTATTTTATTGAAAAGCTTAAAAAGGCACTGGCTTAAAATGTAATCATAAATTTCACTGAACTATTTCCTGTTACTACAGGTTTCAATAAAAAATATCGATCTCTCATTATTTAAATCGTTCAATGTTTATCAAAATAAATTATTTTTATTAACTTTTTATATACATTTTACTTAGAATTACATGTATATATTTCTAAAACTATGACCAATCTAAAATTAGCAAATCAACCTAATCTAGAATCAAGTTTACTGTAACTAACTGTATAAATTTAAGTAACCTGGTCTTTCCTGAAAATATTTAAATAAAATTTTGTTGCAATATCAGTCTGTTGAGGTAATTTTCATATTTTTTTTCTTTTTATGAAAAAAAGTTTAGTAGACTTTTTCGTGACGCAACCATTCGTCAACCATTAGTTTTCAAAATTCTAAAAATGCATCTCACTTGTAAATTTATTATAAAAGATGGAGATGAATTAAAATAACCATGACAATAAAATTTATTTTTAATTTTTTTTTATAATTTAAAAAGTTATATAAGGTATTTTTTGTTTTGGTAGATTTTTTTTTACATATATAACATAAATATTGCATCCCTATTAATTACAAATATGTTTTTGCATTACGTGAATAAAATTTAACCACATTAGTATTCTATGGTTAATTATTTATATTTTAAATTATAATCGTTTTTTTTTATTATTTATTTAAAACGTTTTCCAATAATATTTTAATATTATTTTCGCTTTAGATGGTAAGAGGGTCACACTTAAGAAGTTTGGCATTGATTTAACTTCAACGTTTGCTTTGTATAGTGACCTTCTTAATGAGCTAATGCCTCTAAGCTGCTCCATGTTATAAGGAAACGTGATGGGATTAAATATGAAAGGCGTAGGCGGATCATAACACAAGTGGAACGATCAAGAAGGCTTCTTATAATGGCTGACTCCTGCCAGCAGTTCCGTTCATAAAGCGAGTCATCTTATCGACACTTCCTTTCATAATTCGTCCTCCATTTTGAAAATTATTCTTTAAATGATCCTTTATCATTTGAAATTCGAATAGTTAAAAAAAAAATTATTAAGCTCTCTCAGAATTCTTAGGGCAATTAAAAAAAATAATCAAAGGAAATTTACCCTATTCATACAAATTCTTTTGAGGAGTGTTCACAAAGGATATTGAATGTGAACAATACCTCGAATCACTGAAGAAAAGCATATTTTAATTCAAGGTTGTCTTTCGAGTCCGACATGGTTTTGAATTTCTTAACAAAGAGGCTTCTACGTTTTTTCTTTTATTTATTCTTCTAAATATTACCAAGCAGTAAATAATTTCACTGGAGGTCAAATTATTTGTTAATAGTTAGTATTAATTAACTATTCTTACAAAATATGATTTGATTTTGTTCATACTTACAGTAGATGAGGTGCAAATATGTATTTATTTTATTGTTACTTAAATTTAATTTCCTTTATATTGTACATAAATTATTTTAAATGTTTATTTATACATTATATATAATGATTTATTTATAACGTTATATTGATGTAAATTTCCAACCAATATTTAAATTGTTAATAGTAGGTAAAAAGTAAGGTACTTTATTAAAATGAACTTAATGTTTTTTCGGCACTATTTCTTTTTATCGCCGATTAATCCGGTGTGCTGGTTAAGCGAGGTTCAGCTATATTATTGTAATTATTAACCACCGTGTATGAGAAAAAATCTGGAAAATTTTAAATCCTAATTATTATAAATTTATTTATTATAATTCGATTCCTATAATTATTTCTAAAAATAATGCATTGTTCCTCATTTTTTTTTTATTTACAAGGAACGTGTCAAAGAAACATTTGCATTTGAAACTACTTTTGCGTTACTGTATTTTTTACTAAAATAGTTTTATCGAATGAAAAAGAAACGTATTATTATTTTTTTTTCTAAAAGTTGTAAATATAATGTAAATCACTTGGACACATCAAAAGTTTTTTTTAATAAACAAAGTTGTTTGCTTCTAAATATTTTTATAAACCTTTTAAATGCTTCACCGAACATCATCGTGGTCAAAAATATAATTTTGGAGAAATCATATACGTATTTCAATACGTTTCACAATTATTTTTATGAAATAGCATCTTTCACTTCTCATCAGACTGAAAATTTCTCGAAGTTTCCTTTGATGCACTTTCCAAAAGTAACGATGTATGAAAGCTGATGATGCGTTATTGACAAGTCATGCAAGTTTCACGAAACATTGAACGTGGAAATAATCTGATGCATCAAAATACACAGTTTATATCTCTAATTATACTTAAGATGATAATATTAACGTATTTTTCTGATTAATAAAAAAATAATTAATATTTATGGAATAGTAAATAATTCATAAACAATTAAATAATCATGCGATCGAGAAAAATTTCAGTTTTCGACGGAAATACGCGTTTTAAGTTCCCTTGAGTTGAAATACCAAATTTCACAAAATGACGTGTTTTAACCGATCTTACTCGATTGCTTTACGGCTTCCTGTTATTTTGTTAACTTGTTGTATTCTGGGATAGAATCAAATTTATATTCAAATCAAATTTGCTACCTAGAGAATCTTAAATAGACATTTAGAGATCCCAAAGATTTATATTTTTTTCAAACAGAATCAATTTTATGGTTTCGAAAAAAAGACTAAGATCTGTTTAAAAATTGTTTTCGATTCAATAAAAATATTTTTTTTTAAATTATATTTCATTGTTTAATATAATTTTAGCGACAAAAATATAATTTTAAATGTATATTTTAAATAAACTTACAGGCTGCTGCTCCTCACGCTGACCTGGTATGCTTCCACCTGTAATGATTTAAAAGTATTTATTAATATAATATAATAATAAATTAAAAGTATTACTATATTAAGAAATGAAAAAAATAAACTAAATTGCAAAATATTGAATTATATTTGAACGTAATAAAACGTTCTATGTAAGGACGACCTGCGTAAATAATTATTATAAAACAAAATAGTAACATATTATTTTATTGTTTGCATTTCAATAATTCCTCTAAATTCCTAAGTTCATTCATTAACCAGCTTACAGTTACTTGAACTCATCGGTCTGAAGCTGTAATAAACTCCATTTCGGGAAGAGGGTATCACACTCAAATATTAATGGTTACCCAAAGGACCAGCGGCGAAGTATATCTTCTTGATTGATGGTATCACACGTTCTAGAATCGTTAAATTTCCTACATCTTATTAGTAAAAGTTTACTCATACCGTCAATTCAAGATTCCAGCAATATCTATTCTTTTTCGTATTTATTTGCGGAGATTCTTTCACAGTTTAAATTTTACCAATAAAAGAAGACTATGTTTCAAAAACCTTGCATATTTTTTTCTTTTATTGATACTTATAAATGTAGAAATAGTTTTTTATTACTGTGCTAAAAGATTAAGATATTGTGTAAGGTTCTGATGAAATTTGGAGAACTTGGATACAATATCATCTAAAACGAATGGAATGCGGATTCATAATATTAATAATTCATAATAGTAAGGATTGATGTATTTTCAATTTTTGTTCCCGACATTATTGTTGTTGACTAACAACATTTTGTTATAACGATTGTTTCTTTAATGAAATAAGATACGGCCTTTTATGTGACAGATATTATTCCTGTTGCGTGCCATATCAAGAATGCGTTTCGATTACAAATGTCAAATGAAACACGAATTGAAGACACTGATTATATTGGAGAATTGAATTTCAATTCAACTCATAGGTTGCTTAATAATTTTATATGTTTAAATTAATTTTATTATTCTGGGCATTAAAGTGTTAGCATAAATTAGAGGTCAATTAATATTTTATTAATTTACTACTTATTTAATTCACTAATTATTATAAAGTCCTCAATTATAATTGAGGAGTAATTAGAAAAGAAAGGTACAGCAAAACCCGCCATATCGATCCTAATCGGGACCTATCACCGGTTAACCGAGAGAGCCAATCAATTCTGGATTTTAAAAGAAAAAAAGTCCATTATTAATTTAACTCATATTTACAAAAAAAATTGAAATGCAATACAAAACTTTATATTTATGTGATATTTATAATGATATATGATAAAATCAAATTTATTATAAGTATATAAAAAAAATTAATATCTGCCTGCTTTAATTGAAGTTAACAAACGATCTTTACGTTTTACTACTGATAGCAAAGTAATTTTTTTAATTTTAGATTTACCGAACTTGATGTTTTCTTAGCACTTTATGTATTTCTGTTTTGTTTTTTACCGTCCGTTGATTTATTTTAAGATCCGGTTAAGTGAGGTTCTACTGTAAATAATGTTCATTTCATAATAGACCGTGATGAGTCAATCGAAGGCCACTCACGTTCTTTTCCTTGTTCTCATAGAATTTAGAAAGGTGGATTATCCTTGGATTTTGAAATCGGATTTTTTTTTAATTTTTAATTTATTTATTTATTTTTTTTAAGTGACCTAAAAAATAATTTTATAAAAACCAAAAAGAATTTTTTTTAAATGTAGGTGTGTCTCTTAATATAGGGGGAGTCCGGGATGGTTTTGATAGCAGATAATTTCAGTAATTAGTATTAGAATTGTACAATAGATCCGCGCTCAACCGGTACATAAGTCAATAAGCGGTAAAAATAAAATATATAAAGTGTAAAAAAAAACTTGAAGTATGTTAAAACTAAATAAAATATCTGAGTTAGTGATTACAATAACAAACTTGAATATCGGTTGAACCCTGAAATCAAATCATGTTTCTTTAGAATTTGAAAACAAAAAAAAATTTTTTATTTAGTCCAATAAATGAATTTTCATCACATCAAGTTATGTTCCTGGTCGAATTATAATATTTACCTTTTTTAATTTTTTTTTCTTTTGTATGCTCCAAATTATTCGGCTGTTACGCAAAATCGGCGATGTTTTGCTCACAGGTAGGTCGGATAATTGGGGTTTTACTGTATATCGCTTTTTATTGTTTAATTTTCAAAGAAGTTTATTATTTAAGCTAGATTATACACAGTTGTATACAAGGAGGTTGAGTATTTCAGTGAGCGCTGTGCTACTACTCTTGGGACCCGAGTTCGAATCTGTTGCAGATAATTATTTATTATGTCACTGTAGCCATGAATCAACCCTGTGGGTTCGCACACCCATCTATAAAGTGTGTACTCTTAATTGAAGAAAAACCTGACAGTTGAGCTTAATCTTGAACATATTACCTCCTTTATAACCGTTGTTCAAGAAATATTACTTACAAAGTACTGAACCCCTCACCACTCATGGGTTGTAGATATAAACAATTTTTTTTTTTATTTTTTTTTTATATACAATCTAAAACTGAGCTGTTCGTGTTTTATATAATGCACGAGTATTCATCAAAACCATAACGAAAACACGATAGAAACTTCTATTCATGTTCTGTTAATTAATTCGATGCCTACTCTTACTCTCTCTGAGCTTTTACCTTTCAGAGGAACATGCTAATTACATAAAAACTGATGAATCGAGATACCATCTTTTACCGTTCCGCAACACGAATGTCAGAACTGAATTTCTTCGATTGATTTCTCGGTCTGTATCCTCCGCCTGTATTGGTACGCTCCAGTTCACACTCAAGGGAATCAACTTCCAGCTCATTTGGATTCCATATTTTTCTTTTATGAAAAGGTATTAAATATATTTATAATATATTTCAAAGCCAGTTATCTAATAGCTAAATTATTTTAAATTACAGTTAGACCCAATTCTTATCAGCTGCAAGTGTTTCGAGTAGTTGGTTTACTAAAATTGAAGTGGTTACATGCATAAGGGAATAAATCCAAATTTGAATTTTTTTTCAGATAATCCAATTATATAATATTTAAATGATTGTTTTTTTCAATTAATATGGAACTC
>NW_027108254.1:311170-312567 GCF_000696795.3 Halyomorpha halys | reverse complement strand
AAATCAATAATATAAAGTTGCACTTCTGGTACATAGATTTTAGCGAAAAAGTTGTTCACTTTAACTTCAGGCATATACATAATTTAAGTTTCGTACTTGTAGGATATTAAAATACATTCATAAACATACCAAACATTTTTCGAGACTTCGTGATAATTGTAGGGAAATTTCCTGTTAGGTGGTCGAAAAAAAAATAAAATAAAAAACTGAAATTCGAAAAACCTTGAGTGTGACAAGAAGAAATAGTCTTTTCAGCCATGATCCCCACTCTTTTTAAGATTTTTTTTTTGTCTTGAATCGATCCCACTCATGGTTTGGTCAAAACTTAGGCTTTTATTAAAAACTTATGGTTTATTTTTTAATTATTTTTTTCGTGGATACAGATTTTAAAAAAAAAATTCTCAATACAATACGCCATAAAAATTATATTTCATGCTTATAGCGATGAAGATGTATTTTGATTAACACATGTTCAAAGTGACATCTTGCACATTTGTGAAGAAAAGTTGGGAAATGAGCCGATAAGATTACATTTCCACATGTGACTATTGAGCCTGTGAGGTAAGAAAAGGAAGGTACAGGTGCCAGAATCAAGGATCAAGATTCCTCAGGAGAAAGTAGGCAGGTCCTACTTAGCACTTCTCCCGCCTCTGCCTTTAAAACAGCCTATACTTTTCATCAAATCGGCATCTATTACCTAGCTGGGATATCCATAATCGAAAAACAGTTATGGAGGTTTCCTGATGGATTTCTGCTATATTGAAAATATTTATATTTTGTAATAGGTACCTGAAGATAGTTGACCATCGATGAAATAAAAAAAAATTAGGAGCGTGGTTGAAATAAAAAAAACCAATTTATAGGGAAAAAAAACTAGCTGCCACTCTCAAGTAAAATAAATGCTAGGGCTGTATCTATCCATTTATACCTATGGATTTTTAATTTTTTTTTCTTTCTTTAATATTTATGAATATAAGATGTACATCAATGACTTATATAAATAATAATGATAAAATAATACATGTATATCACAATAAAATTAAATAAATGAAATAATATTAAAATAAATATATAATAAAAGTAAAATAAAAACAAGTAAAACAAGAATGATGAAAACATTCAATTTGCTAGAAAAATGTATAATAAATAAGTTGTTTATTTATCGGTCTATTATTTTAAGGCAATTCACTCCTCTTTTTTTTTCTTTTTTTTAAGTAAATATTGGCATTATTAGTTTTTTATTTTACATCAGTGTACTGATAGCTAATACTTCCAAAGAAATTACAAATTAAAAAATGTAAAGAAAATAATCGTTGTAACTGTTTTTCAAAGTAGGCCCTTGAAGATGGAACCGTACGAAACGTTGTAAGTATAGGCATACTAATATAAAATTAATA
>NW_027108254.1:304929-310830 GCF_000696795.3 Halyomorpha halys | reverse complement strand
TAGTTAAATAATTTTAACTTCCAAAAATTTACCTTTATGTAAAAAAGACAAAATGTTTAATAAAGTTGCCTTCAGGCTTTAGTAATATTGATTAAAAGGAATTCATAAACAATGAGAGTGGAAAACTAAGACTAGTATTTTAAATAGACTTTTTATTTTTATATAATCCTTTTCATCAGGAATATTAAGGATAACGTGAAACTTTGGACAAAAGACGTTATGATCACTTAATAAAAAAATATTGATATGAATAAAATTTATTAAAGTAATGTTTAGAATTTTTTTTTTTAAGGTATATTGAACGTACAGAAATGTAGGGAAGGAGGATGTCAAATTTAAATGATTTTCCATCCAGGTATTTGGATTATTATTTAAAAGAAAACATTTTTTTTTGTAGAAATAAACAGTTTTCAAAGCTCAGATTATTTTTTAGTATGTGTAATATATATAACTTTAGTTTTTGACACCCAATCCAATATTTTAAATACGGTTTAAAATTGTCTAAAAGTGGCTAAAATAATTAAACTTATTGCTCTCCATCACAAAATGTCTTAATACGACTCTTTTTTTATGAAAACTTAAGATAAGCTTTTATCTTATATGAAAAAATATCATGTAAAGCAAGATGAGATTGATCGAAGTTATACTAAAAATTATTGGGAAATGGATAACGCAATCCAAGTAATTGGGGCTAAGAAATATAATACTGCAAACTTTTGCGGAAGGTATGGTCTTTCCTTGGGAATCCTAAAAATAAAAATCTAACTTTAAATAATCCTTTAGCATTACTTTACGTTAGTTGGCAGTGTTGAGTTACTTCGGCAAATTGAAACTTAAGACTCCCCCTAGAACTAAAAGTTTACTTTTGTTGGGAAGACATTCATTACAATTTACCTAGTTGGCATTGTTGACCTCACTTAAATAACAGGTGAAGGATGTATATTCTTCTTTATTTTATTTTTATTTACGAAAGTCATTAATTTATATCTTATCTAAAAATCACCACAAGGCAAGTGAAAGTAGTAAAATTTGAATATTTTCATAAGCACCGTGGAATCACAAAATCATTTATTTTCTCCTTTAGTTAATTATTAAATTTGAAGAAGATAGTTGACCGTATGAAATTGTTAGTAGGAGGATAGTCACCACCTAACGCCACCTTTCAAAACAATGTTTATGTTTTTAAAGTACATAACAAAGAATTAATAATAGCAATACCAGGAAATAAACATGCAGGTAGACTGAAAACAAGTTACTAATAAATATAACTAGGTGTAATAGTTCTCAATGTAGATCTAGGCAAATAAATTGTAGGAGACTCCTCATTAAAATTAGTTTTAAATGTGGTAAATAGGAAGGTATAAAAGGTAGAACAGATAGGTGAAGTAGATATGGTATAGGTGAGGTATAGTAATATGTAAAAGAAAAGAGATTTTAAGAAAATTGAATAATTGAGAAATAAACAATGATCGTAGAGATAATCAGCTGTCATATTGGAACACTGAGAACGACTGAGAAGAAAGGGGGGAGTCAGGTATAAAGAAAAAGGGTCCCTACTTCCTAGGTTAACCCTTAGAAAGGGAAAGATACTTATAATACTCCTCGATATGACAGATTTAATAAAAATTGTTAGATTGGTAAAATCAATAATATAAAGTTGCACTTTTGCTACATAGATTTTAGCGAAAAAGTTGTTCACTTTAACTTCAGGCATATACATAATTTAAGTTTCGTATTTGTAGGATATTAAAATACATTCATAAACATACCAAACATTTTTCGAGACTTCAGAAATTCAGAAGCTTAAAAAAAGTATATGTCGAAAAATCAAATTCAAAATTTTTCAGGAATCCAGTACTTTCCCTAACTTAATATCTCATATAAAGATGAGTGAAAGTAAAAAAATATTTACACCACATTTTCTTTTCTTTTTTATATTTATTTTAATATAATAACAGTAATAACTTATTAAAATTGTATTTTCATTCCGGTTCAAACATAATTCGACAACATACACCCTAATTTCAACTTAGTTACAATCTCATCCACCCTTCACAGTCATTAATAATTGAATAGAGGAGGAAAAGAATCACTAATTAGTGGACTAATTAACAATGGAACAATTTTGTTAAAGTCGCAACCATCATTTGCAATTCCCTTTCCTGTTCTTCGTTCAGACGGGGGAGCCTCTCTTCCGCTCTGTGCACTCAACCTGTACGTATTATTTGTTCTGGAATGCCATGACTTCTCTCTGGTAGTTTTTTAAACCATGAAGAGTTTTAATTTTAGTAGTTATCATAACCAAAATTAATAATAATATTTATGAATTTAATGTTGTTTTTATTTCTATTTAATGAATTATTATTTTGCGATTTATCTTATGTTTTATTTTTAAACTCAATAAAATGGCAAATTAACTCAGCTAGTATCAAGAAGTCCTTTAAAGACCTTTAATAACATTTAAAATTATCCTTTATCACCTATCAAGTTCAATTAATTTAAGCATGAAACTATCAGGAATATTTTAAAAAACGTATTGTATCAGCTTCAAGTTCAAGTAAATCCAGAAATGGATTTAAGTTGAAAATTTCTTTATTGCAAATTGGTAATGCTGTTCTTCCAGAACAGAAGGTACCTGTACCGATATAGGGCCACGCACGTGTGTCGTTCCCGTTCCAGGAACACTTGTTGCCTAACAGGCGACGTAACAGATCGTTAATATCTGCCGTGACAGCGCTTTGGCAACGGGCTGATGAATGCCCAATAGTCATCGGCGGACCATCGTCAGGTAATCAAGCCGATGTCGCTGGGGGAAGGGACCTCCTGTGTGGCTCGTACTAAATGGGATAGCCCTTCCGAGAAATCGAGGATGGTCTGGCGTTCACTGGTCGAGTGCAGAACTGTCCATGATTGGAACTATTGTATATTAACGTGATAAAGCAGCTATAGCCTCTGTTACTATCAAAGGACGTTCAGTAATCATATTAGATTATATTCAATGTCATAACTTAAATAATTGCAGCAGTGGCGTAGGAACAGAAGGAACAATAATCTCAGCGCCCAGATTTAAGAAGCCTCCCATTCCTCCCCAAAAAAGTGATACAAAGGGACCTTATCGAAAACCCTTGGCTTCAGTTCGTCACTGATTGAAAGATCTCACGATTTCAATTGACAGTTACCACGATTGAGTTCACAAAATTTATAATTTATTTTGACATTCTGTTAAAGACTGGTAGTTTGATTATTAATAACAAAGATTATCCAAGAAGTCAATTCTTTATGTCCTACGTTTCGGCCAATCCGCTCATCATCAAGGGTTATCTTTTAAAATAAAAGCTTAAGTAAAAACTTTTGAATACGATATCAAAAACATTATTAATTATAATTTACATACCTTAATTATAGTTTCACAGTCTCAACATCAATCGTAAACAAATGTTTTCAGGCTATTCGACAGACAGTCGATCGGTATCTTCACATTTCACGTTTTTAATTATTTTTTAAATTAAATTTTCATTTATACGATGTTTGAATAAACATTTACCATTCTTTTCACTTTGGTTTTCATATATGGACAAAGTGAGAAAAAAAATTAAAACTAAATATAATAAGCATGTTCTGCCCTACAGATATCATAAAAAAATAATATAACAAATCACCAATTGCTACTACCATACAAGCAAGCGTGTGATTTGGTTAACAAATTAACAAATGATTTCACAACGCTATAAGATTAATATTCTTCTGATGTTGTCTTGCTTACATCAATAGCAACCATAACCTTGATTGATTGACTTTGTAATTCATTGATCATAAGTGGTGAAACATCTGTTGATGTGTTTGTGTAGGACTGAGAACTTTCCAAATAAGGGATCTCCAATTAGTGAACCTGAACGTATAGAGCATATGTTAATTGTTTAAATATATAAATATACTCGCATGTCTTTACTTATAAATTTTATTATAATTTAAAACTTATGGTTAAACGTATTCATAGCACGGGGACATGAATTGATATTTTGAATCCTTATCTAGCAGGTACCAATGTTATGACCAGAACCTTTAGTTGGAATGTGAAAAACAAAACGTTCGCGTTATTCGGGATATCATAGAATATTATTACAAAATAAATCTATAAATTTTAATTCATTTAAATTATCTCATTTCATAGCAGAACAACTGTATATGTCTTACTAATCATTACATAATGGTTTATTATTTATTATATGATTAAATACAAAAAAATACAAAAAATTGATAAACTAAGCCTAACAAAAAAATTAAAAATTGGTGTATGGTAATGTCAAGTTTCAAAGAGTCTAGGGTACCAAATCTTATAATAAAATAGCTGTGCAGTCTCGGAGAAAATCCGTTGTGTAAGAATATATATTTTATTAATTCTTTATTGTTGCCTTTGGATTTTTTTACTATAGGGGGACCAACCACATTGTTTGGTATTCTTCGCATATAATACTCTCGGTCGGGTTCAGATAACTAAAAAGGGTTAAGATATTATAGTAAAATTAAATATGGTTAGTAATAATTAAGAATTAAACAAAAAAATATGAAACCGTGGGTTTTATGACTTAGATGATCATCAACATGGACTCGCCCTCAAAAAATGCTGCAATACCTTTAGAAAGGAATTAATTATTAATTAGAAAAACTATTACTACCTCAATCTTCACCGTTAAATTTAAGTTACTGGTTACCCAGTTTCTCCATGAGAATCCAATTGAACTGAACTCTCGGACGAGATCTGTAATGAAGGCTTTCTCTTTCTTAAGTACCAATAAGGAATGTACTCCTTTAACATTCACGGTCTACAAACTCGGAATATTTTTTTTTTCCGGCCATTCATTATCATGAGAAAAAAAAAAAAGTTTGGATCATGATAAGTCAAAATCATTCATTTTTCTGAGTAATCATTTAGATTTCCTCATTACTACCGAACTAGTGTCATTAAGATTGTTAGCGATTCTTTAGATTTTTATTCTTTATTTCGTTTTTGATGACTCACCATTTATTTCAGACCGAAATCCAGTTATTATGAAATGTTCTACTTTCGACTAGTTAGTGATAAAGATGAAACTTATGATTTTCTATTACTTAATTTAGCAGCGGTTGAGTCGCGTGATCAATTTGATAAAATTTCAACAGCATAGGAGTTTTTTAGCCTCAGGAATTAATTAATCAGGTAAAATTTTCTCGTCTTAGAAGAACCGAAACGCTCAATTAAACAGTAGCGGAGTTGGATATTGCATGTCAGCACCTTTGATAATGCAGATAGTTTGCGTGCTGGTCTACTTTTAATCGATATGGAAAATTAGCACTTACCGACCTTGGGCAACTGTTGTCCTTTTTTTTTCCTTTTATTGTTTTTTAACACATTTTTCCCCACCTCTCAGCCTTAACATTCTGCTATTTTTTTGTCATCTCATTTAGTATTTATTGCTGAAACATTAGAAGCTAGACTATAGAATACGCAATTTCCTGTCGAAAACATATTTTGTCAACAAACAAGCGTTTTATGTTACACATATGTAAAGTAGGTAGTATCAATACCATACTAATTCTCGTATTTCTATTTTTGCGACGTAATTTTTTTTTCCTCTAAAATTGCTTACATCATTTTGTTAATATAAATATTTTAAATGATTCGTTTTAAACATTACTTTATTTAAACCAAATAAATAAATGAGCAAAAATTACTTTTCATTTCATTCTAAATGACGATAAGAATGTGACTTACGCTGCTTTTCATATATTTCATACAAAATTTAATCTTTAGAAATAGTACTTACTTGCATATTATACGTCATTAGGGCATATTTATTAGATTTCAACAATAAAATATACCAAACACTACATGATTTAAATTTACTATTATATATTTAATAT
>NW_027108254.1:303249-304386 GCF_000696795.3 Halyomorpha halys | reverse complement strand
AGATTGTACTAATTGTTTTTATTTTTTTTTTACAGGTGAGCTTCAGGTTTTGTAACTTGGGAACAATCTGTATGGTAAACATTTATCTTTTATTTTTATCAAGATAAAATAAAACTGAGTCATGATATATAAACAGATGTTGAGAAACTTTTTATCATTTTTATAACCTGGTGCTCAGGCGATAAAATAATAATTTCCTAACATCTGTTGGTTATTTTAATGACTGTGGTCCAAATAAAAGCAACCGAATGCGGTCGACCGGTTCTTGCACCATCGTCAGGTCTGTCTCAGCTTGCTGACAACCGAAAGTTAACGTTGATAAACAATTCTAGTAAACTACAGTGAAAAAAAAAATCCGAAATCTTGACAGATATAGATATAGAGTGTGTGTACCTATAATTCATCACAGTTTAGAAAACTAGATTCTCCGAATAGATTAAGAAACAGTTTTTAAGTACATTGGATTAGATAAGATTACTTAAAAGGTATATTTACTTAATAGTGATAGCCTTAATATCAAAATCTTTCAACGTACCGCATTAATTTATCTTCTATGCCCCTTCTGGTCAACATAACTGTAATTTGTTCGGAAAAATCAATCATCGGTTATAAGTAAAAGTAATTACTATAGTACCTCTATTTCATAGAAATTGACATGCTCAATTATCTTTGAGAGCCTAGAATTAAAATTGCATCAATATTGATGAAACTTATTTTACTTTATTTTTTATAGATTTATTCATATTGAGCAGATAGTTAGTTATACATCAATTCAATGTATATAATAAAGTTTAATGACCGATGTTTGCCACATATTTTCCCTATTGCATTATTGATACGTTTTTAATTATGTTGCATATAAGAGCTTATTGCATAAATACTCTGGTAGTGGCGTGAAAATTACTTAGTATATCTAATTATATAAAAAAAAAAATATTTTTATTGGCAGATTTAATACTAGCTCTTACAATTTTAATATCGTGGTTCAGTCTAATTTATAAAAAAGCCGTTTTGACAGTTTTTATGTTCTCATTAAAATATATATATGAATTACTCATTGTATTAACTTCAAATATATTAAAATAGAAAAGTTTTTATTCCTTACTTACTTACTAAAATGTTTGTTAAATTTCGAAT
>NW_027108254.1:300192-301807 GCF_000696795.3 Halyomorpha halys | reverse complement strand
CATATTTGTTAATTTTCAAATATTATCTAAGCTTTAAAAAAATTTAATTAACTTGTTCTTTTCTTAAAGTAGAAAAGAACAAGTTAATTTGTTTAATGACGACTGTGCTTATAAACCCTTATTCTGTTAAGTTATTATGAACTCTAGATACCTCAGAAAATCCAATCTTCATTGGCCGGAATCTATCCAAAAAAGTATAATCTCAAAAATAGAGGCATATCATACTGAATCTTTAAATATGATTTTGGCCCATTGATGCTTCACAATAATGCTAAAAATTGTAAACATGGACGTGTTCCTCGGACGCCCAGCACGTGGCAAGAATGTTTTCATTGACGACAGGTCGGTTGTTAAAGGTTGTTGTTTTCTGCCTTTAAAGAAGGGATACAAAGAGAAGATGAGGCTTTGTCAGTGGTTACATAATATGGCCGGTGCTCAGCGATGTCAGTCTCCCTGTCAGTATAACAACTCTTCCAAAACGGCTATATCTATTTAATGTTGGTCAATCAGAACTTCATGATTATCATCTATGATCGAGTATCCTTTGACTTTCATCTTTATGTGTAATGTTGTTTTCTCATACGTAACTTCATAACCTTCGTATATACACAAATCTGAAAATCAGATTTCGAAACTATCCAACAAAAAAAAAACCGCCAATGGAAGGGAGCGGTAATGTACATATAAAAATCAAAGTTTAAACTAAATTCAGGGTAGGAGAAAAGGATAAAAATTCAATTTGTCTTAAGCATATTACTTAAAACTACAACTTATAAAATCACTACTATTACTATTTAAAATTTCACAGCAATTGAAGCGATAACATTATTATCTATATGATTAACGACTATATACTATTAATTTATTAAATAATTACTGTTTCATAATTACGTATAGCTAACAAAAATAAAATTACCCGAAGGAACGAAATGGGTGGTAAAAAATTTAGCGTATGTATTGTGATTAATCAATTTTTCATCAAAACGTTTCTCGTTATTAGAAATTTTGAGGCAATTTGTAAATTTGAAAAAAGTAGTTTCTACATTTATTTTAGCTGAAAATGTTCGGTCACAGACGGATTATACCACAATAATACTTTTTGTCCTTAATTGTGGCGACTTTGTCATTATTGTTCAATAAAAACTATTATTATGAAAAAAATATATAATTTCATGTATAGTATTGTTATTTTATAGTATTAGGGTTGATTTATTAGTATAATTACTATAGGACGTTTTCAGCAGAACTCATCAATATTTTAGAAAATCTAAATTTCTCTATTAACACACAAAAACAAATAAAATATATGGCAATTGAATCAAGGAGAAAAAAAAATATTGAGGACATATACCTATGTAATTAAAACAATAATAACCCACCTGATTTATTCATTTTTTTTTATTAGTAATAAAATGAAAATATTAATGTAGTTTTATATTAGACTGGAACCAAATCAGTTTTGGGGTTTCCAGGAGCTCTACAGGAAGGAAGATAGTAGTGCCGGAAATGTAGTTCCTTTCATTGTCAGAGAATCTTCCAAGGTCTAGATGGCAATGGCATCTACCAAAATCATCATGATCTGAGTTTATAATTGTAATTAAACAATTCAGCGTTC
>NW_027108254.1:295776-299347 GCF_000696795.3 Halyomorpha halys | reverse complement strand
TTTTCCACCATGATATTAACGAAACACATGAAAATGTAATGTTCTTATACTTATTATGGTGTGATATTTCAAGGAAACAACCCTTTAAAATTTACATTTCGTTATTTTTCTCTGCAGGATAACGTAGTTTAAGATATTAAAAAGATTAAACTTCAAAGAATTTATTAGTATTATAAAAATCTGCTTATAAAATGTAAAATTACTGTTCCTATAAAATAAAATAAAAAATTATCATCACATATCTCAAAACTTCAATTTTCGACTTAGTATATATCATTTCTAAACTAATAATATCCACTTTTGGAAAATTATTATGGAAGCATACAAAATTAAAATCTATACCACTACAACTCATACAACTTCTCATATGTTTGTTACATAGCCTATATTTGAATAAATATTTAGTTTGTTGACGTACGACTACTAATGTTTTATTTTCTTTAATTCTTATTTACTCTGTGTTATCCGCTTCCAACGCCTGTTTTAATAAATAAGAAATTATTGAATAATAAAAACTCTGCATTATTATTTTTATTTTATATTTTAAGCGATATTTATATTTATTTAAAATAAACTAGTAACATTGCATTAAGCATAAAATTAATAAATTTGTATGGACTATGACCGGAAATGGTTAACTTTCTTCGTTCAAGGAAATAAATTTATTCGTCGTGTTCATTATAAACTATACATTTTTTTTTACATTATATTTTTCTGCATAAAATGCCAGAAATCAATTTTAAAATCAATCACTTTATTTTTCTTTTTTTAATCGAATAATTTTGTTCTGTCAAATAGTTTTTTTCAATTATTATTAGTAATAAAATATGACTGATAAATTAAAAGTATTCCTTATTATCTTGGAATAACGGATTGTGTTATCTTTATTGGATACATCGGTTAATAAATACCTGTATCCGACATCCATTATCTATTAACCAAGATTTATAAACTCTGGTTAGTCGCATATAAATTGTTTTCATTTTTTTTTTAAATTCTTTTTCTTCAATTACATATTTATTATTATTATTTTTAGATATATTATTTATATTTTTTCTAATTGTTTTTATTAATTAAAATCATTCAATAATTATAGCATAGTAAATCGTAAGAGGTGTCTTTTTTGCACGAGGCTAAACTTTCACATTATAAATTGTTAATAGTAAATCTATTTATTATAATACCATAATAAAGAATAGTAATGCTGCATTGCCTTTCATAATGTCCTGTTGCACATCGATGGATTACATCAGTGGTGCTGCAAAGTGCATTTCCACTAACTGTATTAGAAATACAATTAAGGTATTTACAAGTTTTCAATTAATTTTTCTCAATGAGAGAAACTTTTTTTTTTATTTATTTAGTCTTTATCATAAACTTAGTGGAAATGTTCTTTAAATATACACCGGTGTGAAAATAATCCATCTATATTATGTCAATTTTTGTTAGGGATTTTTGTTGCAATTGGGTTGTGGCTTCTTGAATTTAAATAAATTGACAGGGTACGGCCCAAAATAAATCAGGGTAAGAAATATACTTCAAAAATAGGAATCCTTATCAGAAAATAACAATAACATGCAATCATGATACAAAAAAAATAATTAATTTAAAATGACCTCTAAATCCTAGATAAAAAGATTAATATATGACAAACATAAGACACATTTCGGGTCATTAATATGTTTTATGCTTGTCATAAATTTCCTTTAAGAGATTGTCATTAATCCCCTTATCTGGGATTTAAATTTTTTTTTTAATTATGTTAAAGTTTCCTTTATGACATCATGATTATGTTGTTAATGATTTATATGATTGTAGTTCTCGTAACCAGATTCAGATCAAAACTATACACAGTGAAATTGTTTAAAATAATAGAAATCCTCAACGAAAAGTAATATGAAAAATAGGTATTACAATAAAAAAAAAATAATGTTAAAATTCCAGATTAGTAGATTTATATATGATAAACATATTAGGTTGACATATATTATGTAAATAGTGTATAATAGTGTGAAACGTCTTGGATAAGAAAATAATAGTGTGAATCTTGAAGGGTTGTTCTCTTAAAAAATTGAAAATATATTATAAATCGTTTAGTTCACATGAATATTGAATATTTGATTAATCGATTAAATATCGATTACTAATTGTAGAAATTCCTTTCTTGAAATATTGAAAATACACTAAGGTTTTTTTTGTTTTTGTTTTAAAACATTTTAATTGTTTAGGTTAATTAGGAGTAATATTTTCGATTAACTCCCAATTAGTAAGTAAGCACAGGTGCTTCCTTATATTTCCAATATTTTAAAAAAATAATAGGTTATTTTTTTAAAATATTGGAAATATATTTTGTATTTCTAACGATCCCGTTAATCGTGTAGGTTACTTAAAAGTCATATATTCGATCAATCGATTAATCATTGAACAATGCAGTGATTACAATTGGTTGCTATAGAATAAACCTTGGATATTTCTATGTTATAAAGATATAATTTTATACCCAGCTCCCATAAATACTGCTGAAAATAATGAAGTGCCTGTACTTATATATAGATCCACCCATTACACCTGTTCTTAAAGATATTCTTTCCTCTTCAGATGATTGTATGTGGGCTGCGTTTGTGGGCGTCCCAACAATTGGCGAGTGGACTGTAGTTTCCTGTACAGTCTCGCCTCTTCCATCAAGGGCACCCCACGGTCATTTCTTTCAATCTCATTCACAAAAATAGTTATTTATTAATATGGGCTATTTTTATTTTGACTAATATTAATAAAAATAACTTTGAAAACATTGCTTCAGTTAGGTTTTCATTGTAGTGAAAAATATTTGTCATTTTTTTTTTTATATACTATAAAAAGTATGCTAATAACAAACTATTATTCTATTAAATAATCTATCATTTCCTTTGGAAGGTTAAATAATAGTTTAAGTGAATTGATAATTAATTTAACATTACCTATGTCAACACCTGACAACGCCATGGAAAACAACGATAACAATCATCAATCAATATATCCTCGTTAAAGAATTAACAAATTAACAAATCATTTTCCTCGATATTTTTTCATGTGTATTTATTAATTTGTTGTACTATTAATTATTCAATTACAAAACAGTGGAATAAAGAAACAAAAATAGTTAAATATTTGGACATCATTTATTGACCGTGTGTAATTAATAAAGGAAGATGGTCCAGGTAGCAAAAAAATAAAATAGTACTAAAACATATAGTATTGTCTTTTTTTTTTTTTACCACCTCCGGCGATAGATAGATAAATCTTACGCCCCATCATTCATGATGCCTCGGTCTATCTCATTGTTGGTCTGCATTTACTTTCGACTTAGTCTGGATTATTTCCATATCCGATAACCTTGGGTTACATTAAAACCCGCTCGAGGTATAACTAACAGATGAATTAAGATATTCAGCGCTAAATCGATGCGTATAAGTCTCAAGGATAGACCGAAACGTAGGTGAATTCTGTCAATTTGCTGATATTCAGTAGATGGATTTGTGTAATTAGAAATTTTTAAGGTTTTCGGCGTTAATTTTTAAGGTTTCGAGTCTAT
>NW_027108254.1:287800-294711 GCF_000696795.3 Halyomorpha halys | reverse complement strand
AATATATTTTATTTATTTATTTTAGTCTATTATTAGATATATACAAGGTATCCCACTATGCATATTCACTTCACTTAATATTTACTGTTTTTATTTGATTTTCGCTGATTCATAACAGTGACACTTGTTCTATGTTATGGACCATTGTTAATTAGTTAATCTACTCTATTTTTGTTCAGCGTGTATAACTAATATTTCTAATGGACTGAGTTTTTGTTTTTGTATGAATTCTGATTGTAAATCCTTACAGGTGTTTTTATATACGCGTCCTGAAACCGTAAATCGCCAAATCACCTAAAACCGAATACTATTTTTTTTTACTGTTTTGATGACTTACGCGTACACGGTACGAAGAAATGACAAAAACTATTTTAGAATTCAATTACGTTTCAGAATCCGTCATCAGAATTAGAGTTTGTCGACCGGCCGAGAAGAATAAACTGGTTGACAAGGTGATGAAACCTCAATTGAGAATTGTTTCAATTGTGATGACAAATTCTATTGAATGAATGAGTATGAAACTATTTTGGGTTTTTCGATTTTCCGGTAAAAACAAGAATATCAGTAAGACATTTTTAACGGCTTTTGGCCATTTGTGTCTTTAGGATGTGTCGGATCAAAAAAGTTCTCGATATCAATTCATCTTAGAATCTGTGTTACTACCAGAATACGTAAAAAAAAATGTACCCCAGTCCATTGAAAATTCCAGAGTTAAGTGCGTTAGAGAATAGCTGGAGAAAGTTAAAAAAATCAACAATACCCTTAAAAAAACTAGGCAGACAAATATCCAAGTTATTGACAAATCCACAAGAAAATAGGACTACTGAAAATATAATATATCTCATAACTGATATGATCCTTTTAATATTAGAAGGAATAAAAAAAAAAATTAAGATGGACTGAATAATAGACAGTATGGCCGAAACGTAGTCCAAAATACAGAAATAAAAAAAGTATTAAAAGGGTTTCTTTGAAAATAAATTAATAATAAAATTGTATACTCATAGAAACACTTAAATAGTGAAGAATAAAAGATTTAATTTTCTATTATTAATTTCTTTATCATTCCATTGCATTCGATACTCTTTCCATATATATCTATATAGTAATGTTCTAAAATTATTTAAAGTTAATTATGACTATTTACTTTTAACTGACAACCTTATGAGACAGCTTTATTCTAAATGCTTAGAATGAAAAAAATTATAAATAAAGTTAAAAGTGGTTTGTTTTATAGTTTATGAAATATTTTCTTCTAATTTCATGCATTAAATGTACAAAAGTTTCATAAAAGTGAAAGATTTTTTTTTTTTTTATCAAAACAATTATTTCTGAGGTGCACTATTTAACGAGTTTCTCGTGCTTTGGCGTTTCGGACAAACGCTCTAAACGTCTCGTTTACTACAAAAAACTCTTATAAACTATGATAACCAGACCAATTGAACAAACAGATTTGAACTTTGGGGCTCCTCCAAACAATCAAATTCCACCTGTTTTCATTCTTTACAATCCAAAACCATCGACGATTCTTATTACGTCACTAATAAACTCATCTATAAAGACCTCAATTTCAGACCCACCCAAACCCATTAGTTCTTAAACCCTCATCCTTAACTATCCCATATAATCCTCCGAGGCGCCTGAAAAGAAGATGACCGCGGGATCTTCTGATTTAAATCAATGATTGAAGTACCACCATTGGGTGGTTCTTTCCCAAGATTATCATGTGCTCTGAAACATTTGCTTATTGTATTTTGTTTTCACCGACTACAGTCCACCGTTCTGCCATCCTTTTATTTTTTTTATTTATTGTAAATTATGTATATATCTTGGCTATTGTATACATTGAATTTGTTTGTAAATAAAGATATTGAGGAGGTTAGAAAATAGTTTTTTTTACAGTTGTAAATTTCAATAAATAAATAACAGATTTTTAAAATACGAGGATGTTCAAATATCCTGGAATTTTTCCGAACACTCATTCGAAACTTTTGTTAAAATATCAATCATGATAAGAATAGTATTTATTTAAACAGGCAATTTAATTAATCATATAGTTAATTTCAAAGGTAACTTGATTGCATTTATTTCTTAAATACTATGCCATTGGAAAGTGGATTTAATCTTGTTCTGATTAGGATGGGGTCCTTGGGCCGACCACACAGGATTTCGTGTCTTAATTACGGAACAGAATTTCATCTTGAAAAAAAAGGATATAGGATCCTTGATCTGATTAATAATAATCGCACCACAATTCATTTGTAATTAGTGCTCTTACTAAAAAGTTTAACAATCGCCTGCCAGGAATGCAGTAAGAGAGCAAATTAGTGGTTTGTATTTTCCAGATATAGAGGGAGAAATCTGTTCGTTCCATATTTTTTTTTTCGTGCAGAGGGCCGATTTCCAATTAACCCTTCCATATGTTGGGTTTATTGCCGATTTCCTTCAGTAATTTCCACAGGGAAATGTGGATGGGTTATGAAAGCTAAGTTCTTTTTGATACAAAATATTTTTACCAATTTTCATGTCTGTAATGTTCGAGTCTTTCGATTTAGATTCAAATAAAAAAACAAACAAAAAACTTTTGGCTTAAGAAATATTTTATTTCTGAACCAACCTCTCCATCAGTTATTTACTTTAAATTGTTTAAAACAATTTTGTTCTGTATACAGAATTTAATGCTCAAAACTGAAGGCAACTAATCCAATACTACTTAAAATAAATTCTTCAAACCCTGAAAGGTAAACAATTAATTATTTTTCCATATAAGTCGGACAGAAATTTTCTCAAAACTCATATTTAAAAAAATATTTCAAATAAATATTTTGTTAATTGTTTAGGATGTAATGTAGTATTTTAATAATATCATAGGGGGGCAAATTAGTTTTCCTTTATCATAACTAATTGTTTGTTTTTTCGGGACTATAACCTTTCATCTTCAGATATGTACTTGGATTTCATTTTTAAGTTAGGCCTGATCAAAGGGTGTATGGAAAACCTGGATAAGTCAGGGAGTTTTATGAAAAAGTACCTTAAGTTAGGGAGACACGAATGCCGTGTCACGAATGAGAATAGTTTTCGTAAAAAGTTTACTTGCTAGTGACATGTGTATACACAAGTGTACTAACGACTGATCAAACCTTTTATGGTCGATCCATTTTACGTGATCAATATTTTTTTTATATAAACCATTTTGTTTTGTTCAGCTTTTTTACCTTTTAATTGGCGTGTTAATTTATTCATCTAATCCTTTTAATTAATTTATAGGTTTTTTAAGAATTTATATATTGGTTTTTAAATTGTTTTACAACTGTGACTATTTTCTTTTTTTATTTTCTTATACATTGCTATTTATTGATAATTTCTGATCATTTTCATTTAATTTGTGATACGGAACATCAAACGTGTCTTGTGGATTACTGGAGAGGGGAGGTAAGAAAGAGTGAAGCAGGGAGAAAAGCATATTGAATAAATAGGTGAATTGTAATTTGGCTTTGTGTGAGAAGAAGTAGGAGGAAAACAAATATGTTTAAGAAAAATAAAATAAAATTATTATAATAGAAAAAAATTGTAATATATTATATTTAATTTATCGATGATTATTGTTCGAAAAAGGGGGGGGGGAATCGTTTTTGTACTATTATTAATATATTTAATTGTATACATGTCCAATCATGGTTTGATGGGCATGTTGTATGCTATAGCAACCCAATGTATTTGAGAAGCATTCCCAAATAAAGCATTTCTTCCTTTATTATAATATTTTTTTTATATAACAATATTTTGTGTGATTATTTATTTATTTTATATTTAAATAATGACATTAAATTTCCCACCACTTAAATTAAATCTGCCTTCATATTTGATGCATTACTTTATTATTCCAGATTTTATCCCTGTGGACTAAAGTCGACCTACCTTAAAATTCAAAACTTTCTCAGTTTATTTACATACTAATCCTCCTTCCACGCTTCTGTAAAATTTATTCAGGTCTTATATCCTTCACAACCATGACCTACATAACAATATCATCCAGGGAATTAAGTTATTAATACATACATGTGTATTGCGACTCAGGGGGGAGCTTTGATAAAGTAGAAAACTACTTCAAACTGGGACTTTACCTGAGCGTGAAGTTCACAGTCGCCGAGTTTGACGTCATCGCGGCGGTGACCGAAAGCATCGGACGCTCCTCTGTTTTGCTCCTCTTCTCTGGAGCTATAAAAAAAAACTGCTTTCGACCGAGTTGACATTCCCCTTAAAGTTAAACTTGTCGCATTATGGGAAGCCCTTTGTGAGACGATGTTAGCAAGTTGTATTGACCTCATCAAGATGGCCTACCCTTTGTCGGACAAAGGCACGCCTAACTACCGGCAAACTAGTTACCCCTAGCGCCTATTTATTCAGTGCCCGACTAACTCAATCTTACTATATCACATTTACACTATAATTAATATTCCTGAAACTATACCACTGTCGCCTAGCAACAGAGAGAAATGCCATGTTTTACAGGAATGCTATAATAGTTTGCTATAAAAAGTTGATAAAAAAAAAATCAGCAATAGAATGTAAAGAAATTATGATAATAACAGTGCTCAAGTCCAAATATTATTCATAAATGACTATTTTAAAATCAAAAATGTTAATATAACCCTCATTGCCGCACAGCAATATACTCATAATAGCTAAACCATTATTTCAATTAAAAACTAAATTTTATAAGTAACCTGATGAAAAAATCCGTAAAATTATCAGATAAAAGATTATTTGAAGGATGTAAAATCACTGGCATTTAAAGTTATGCACATTCTACAATATTTAGATAAGTTGGAAAACCCTAGAACCCCGAATAATCAATTGTCTAATTACCCATTATATCTCAGATACAAACCTCTTACTTATATAAAGTATCTCTCTGAAGCCTTTAAGAAAATTTTTATTGAGTATGATATAGATAAACTAAAGGATTGCATATAATATCTCAAATAAACTTGGCCGAATTTTCACTCCTCTCAAAGCCCTTAGTTCAAATTTAATTTATAAAAAAGCATCAAACTTCCTGCACTAAATATACGAGTAGAAATAAAAATAATGTACTAAAATAAGCAAAAACATTTTTCAATTTATTTATAAATGACTATTTTGAAATCAAAAATGTTCATAAAGCCCTGAATGCCGATGGTACAACTCTTCTCACCGAATCAATACAACCAGTAAGTACCTTAAAAATAGGGACTTGACTTGGAAATTAAGTTAAGCAATAAACTCTTTTTAACAGTTTTTACAGTTTTTAACAGCTTTGCAGATACGAGGTTGGTGAGGTGACGACTCAACTCCCCCAACTATCAAAATTTTAAATTTTACCAAGATTTATAAATATCTTCAAATCATCGATTAAAAATCAAAATCCAATTGTTATATGACGTAACACTTTCTTATCCAAACAGCTATCAATTAACGAAATTTAATTCGATTACATCAACTCAAATACATCAAATTAGTAATGTAGCATTTCCACTAAGTGTTGACATTAGAGATAAAGACAATTGTTATAAGAGTATTTCGAGCTTTGGAAATGTTTACTCAGTATTTATATACATATTTATCATTTGGAAAAGATTTGGATACGATGAGGTTATGAACGTATCAGCATGTAAATACGAAGCAACGCTTCAGAGCAGCTACGCATCTACTCAACCCTGAATCTTACAAAACTAGATAAGAGACATGGTAATCCCTAAAAAAGATAAATATAAAGAATAAACAAAGATATCACAGAGCTGTGACTTTAAAAACAACAGCGCAAGGTTGACAAAGGTAGAACAAGCTGTTATAGTGGAATAAGATTTAAATTATCTTTAAAGCAAAACTGAAAAATATCAGACAGTACCCT
This sequence comes from Halyomorpha halys, assembly GCF_000696795.3. Lineage (NCBI taxonomy): Eukaryota > Metazoa > Arthropoda > Insecta > Hemiptera > Pentatomidae > Halyomorpha > Halyomorpha halys. Next base: position 288,818 of record NW_027108254.1, on the reverse strand, counting down.
TGATTTTTTTATTCCTTGTTAACTTTTTAGGCTGACAACCACTAATGTTTCATCGAAAATGGTCGTATTATTTAGAAATATGGAGTATGGTAACGAAAGAATAGTATTTTTTTTATTAATAAACCGCCCTTTTCACTTTCACTCATCAACATTTGGTATATGTAGGGGAGGGAGGTATTTCAATCGTGAAAACTTCTAGACGTAAATAAAAGTTTTGAGGTCCAAAAAACCAAGTCTAGTTTGTTAAAACTTGTTCAATAACATCGACTTACCAGAAATTCCTCTATATAGAACCGATTTTTCACATTTTATGGATTTTCTCAATAATAGTTCTGACGATTTTGATTAAACTTGGCATGTAAATTAACAATCAAGTGATCTTTGATATCAGCAAGGTCTTATTATTATTGAAATTTTTTAACTGGGCTTAAATGTCCTGTTTTAAAAATATCGTGCTCCAATGTAGCTTTTAAATCTGTTTATTTGAATAATTAATAGTATTAAAAAATATAAATATGAACTATGAAAGAATGTGATAATCTACTTAAAGAGAAAAAAATACTCACACCTCGAAAAACCCTAAAATACGATTTTCGATATACTCAATATAGAAATTGAAAATATGTGGTAAATATGATTACAAGAATTTTAAATATAAACATATAACATAGATAAAAACTTTTGATAAGAAGAACTTAATTTAATTTTATTTTTTTTGATTGATAGATTTATTTATTGATAGGTATTACAGTCTGCCACACATTTGTGGACAATAGATAATAGTGATGAATGATCTCATACATACTAAAATAAAAAAAAAATTATTATTGTAAAGGTGCATGAGTATGGGACAATTGTTCCGAAATCTTTTACAATGAAAAATATAGAATAGGTTATATTCATTTTGGAAGTTCTTTCACCTCAACAAGATTTTTTTTATTGTTTGATATTATTGCCTTCCAAACTGGTAAATGAAGCTTGTGTGACATGCGTGGAGGCCTCTCAAAAACGTTTTTGT
>NW_027108254.1:284354-286283 GCF_000696795.3 Halyomorpha halys | reverse complement strand
ATAATTTAAAATTATTTATTCATTTGATTATTTCTTGTAACTAACTTTTTGTTTTTTAAATCTATACATTAGTTTTTTAAATCTATTTATTTGTTTGAGTTGTAGATAGTTGGCCGTAGATTAATAAGTAGAGAAGATGGTCAGAGGATGCGGTGATTAAAAAAACAAAAATTAATTATATTTTCCGACGTTTCGAACTTATTTTCAGGTCTTCATTAGGGAACTGTCGGCACAGAATCTGACTAAACTGTTTTTTATTAAGCCAAAATCTCTACCGAAAGCTCCCTAATGAAGATCTGAAAATCATGTCGAAACGTCGGCACGAATAAATATTTTTTTGTTTATTTATAATATAATATTGTTTGTTATTACCGCCCGACCATCTTCTCCACTTATTTGTTTTTTAAACTGATCTACTGCTGTGACTGTTTTCTCTATGATTTATTTTTGTATTGCCATAACAACAAATAAAAGGAATTTATTATTAATTCTTTTAATTTCTTTAATGGATCAAACATGGGTTGCGGATCATCCAACCTTTGATCTCAACGTGCGAGAGAGTGAAATAGGGAGAATAAAATTGTCAAATAAATGGAATAAAATTGTTATATAGGGAATAAAAACATTGTTAAATATATTTTATTTAGTTTATTGACGATTATTAATTGTAAAAGGAAAAGGTAGACAAAAAAATTGTTTTTATATCGTAAATATATGTATTGAATATATATATCGGATTTGGATTGATTGGTATGCTGTGTATTGTAGCAACCTATTGTATTTGAGCAGCTAGGCATTTCTCTCTATTCATGTTACTGTGATTTAATCTATAGCCAGTGTAACATTGTAAGTTTATCATAAATACCCATGTATCTGCTTAACAAAAACATTCTACGTGCCTCTTTCCTAGAATTTCGGATATTATATTGCCCCGTGTTTATTTTATAACTCATATTAATAGAAAATTTATGATGAAGTGATGCGATGCTGTATGCATCTGCCTCGTGTCCATGTCCAACTTATGTCATTTCCAAAATTATAATTTAAGCTTTAATAATTTTTAAAATGACAAATAAGTAGTAAAAATTAAAAGTTTTTTAATTTTCCTTTTTTGAATTTCCTCTTCGGTCAGCTAAAAGTTAAAGAATTTGTACTGATGAGTTAGCAAAGGTAAAAATGTTTTTCGCTACTGTGTGTTAGTGTAAGTCGCATTTGTGGTTAGTATGGTATTTAAACTCGAAAATAAATTCGTTGACAATTTACAATTTTATTTTATTCGAAAGATTTTTAATTTACAAATGGAAGTTCTGTTGAGACGTTTTAAAGGCACTACATCGAATTTCTTGTAAAAGCTGTTGAGTTATAAACGAAAAAATTGAAAATCCCTAAAATTTCGAGTTTTTTTGAGCTGCTAAAACTATTGAAGTCAGGCTTGTCAGCATTTTTGTTTGCTATTCATATCCACGGATACAAGAAAAATAAAAAAACCAAACTAATCCTAAATTTTTCGCAACATGGACCTCTGATTCGGCCCGAATCTGACAAGCCTAAAAATAAAGGAGGAACAACAAAAGCCATATTTCTTGTCTGATCCAAAAATGGCTGCCGTAATACGTCGCTGTCACAAAGGGTATGCCCCTAGAGTTATCTGTTGAACACGCACAAGCTCGATTCAAGCTGAGCATGTTCGGTTGTAATGGCTGATTCGCTCGGCCAAATGATGCATTACGAAAATACTTGTTTCGACAATTCAGCTTTTACTTTCTATAACCTCCTTTTTCTTTTTTTTTTCTTCCAGCAAACTTTAAAATAGAGTAAATAATTAAATAAGCAATCTAGAGTGCCGATATTAATTTTATTCCCTGTCAGAATTTTTTACTAAATAGGACACAATTTATAAAATATGAATTTAAAACACCTATTCTAAAT
>NW_027108254.1:276153-284016 GCF_000696795.3 Halyomorpha halys | reverse complement strand
AAGAATTATTTGTTACTGTCAGATTCGAACCAGTGTCCTCGAAGTTAATAGTACTGTTATTTTTTTAACACTACAAAATATATTAGTGGATTTTTCTGACTTGCGAGGTGTACAGACACAGCTAAATTCTTCTTAATGAACATTTCCATGTATAAAATGAAATGTTCTCCGTCTGTTTCCGTTATATAGACGTTTCATTGTATATTATTTTATTAAATGAAATTTATTAATTATTATTAATTTCATTTGTTCATAGTTTGTTGTCTATTTTTTTTTTAATGTAAGAATTATGTATAATTAAAAAAAAAACGCAAACAAATTACCGATACATACAACGTAATTGGCGCTAACAATAATATAAATCTGAATTGACACCTCAACTCTAGCATGAACAGCATTTTTTTTCAATATAAAAATATTTCTAGAAGTGTTAAAAAAGAAATTTCTCGTGATAAAAGTTTCATAAGAGGGGGCATTGTCAAGGGGCTTTGCGTTTTGTGAGTGGATGGGGCTTCTCATTAATTTCCTCTGTGCCTCTCCACTATTGAAATGAGTTTCTATTTCCTTTTGAGGGGGAATATGAAAATAAAAAAAATAAGAATAAAAACCTCATTACGATAGGGAGATTGTGACAGCAGGGGAACTAAGACTGTCCGAAATTGCTGTAATATTACTCGTAAAAGGGACAGAAATTGCTTACCCGTAGGGCTTCTTTCTCTCTACTCGATTTAACTCTGGGATTAATGAAATGCTGTAAAAGCGAATTTTTTAACCCTGAGGTCCTGGGTACGTCTTGGGCGTGGCCGATGATCGCTGTTCGCAGCCATTCCATCTCATCTCCAAACATCTCCCCTTTTCACCTTTGAACTCTTCCTTTGCTTTCTAAAACCAATATCTCTTCCACTCCTGCTTTCTTCCGAACCGGTCACGTCTTGCTTGAATCTATTTGCTGTGACCAGGTAAAAGTAGTGAAAAATGTTTGAATCGACTCTTTAGCTTCAGTGTTTGTCCAACACCGTTCCCGTACGTCTGTGTACTAATAGAAATTAGAAAATACTACGACTACATTTCTAATGTAAACAAAGTATTTGTACGAATCTTTCCAAACCTTCGGAGCACTATTAAAAATATCTTCAATATTGAAACTCGACTACATGTTGGAAGCATTCATTTAAGAAACAACTCATTTCAAAAGTTTTTAAATTAAAAAACTATCTTTACTTGTATTCATAAATTTTCTTTTTTAAGGTATGCATTTATTGTTCCGATTCTCACTGCATCTTACGTGAAATAGATGAAGGAAGCTTCTTCTAATAGTATGAGAGCCGGGGTGAAAAAAAGGCAGTAATTTCACCCCCAGGAATCAACTTTTCGTTGAATATCATGAAAACTACTAATCCTACGAAAATAACTATCATAAACTCATAACATGATGTTCTCTTTAAGTTTTCTTGGTAGTTTTAAAGATATAGAGCTCCGAATAAAACATTAATTTTTTTGAGACGTTTTGAAACACTCGTGATTTTTTATTCCCCTATCAATACAGAATAATAAATTTGGACTAGTAATTATACATATTTTTCATTAAAGTCATCAAAAATTAGGGTGAAATAACTGCATTTTTCCTCCCCTTGGGCTCTTGTACAATAACCATTAAATCTACATGTCGAAAACAGCTTTGGAAAATAATACAGATAAGGGGTTTCTCAAATAATTGATTGAGTTCAACCAATAATGTATTTTAGTTTAGTGAATCATCATTTCTAATACTTCGCTAGAATTATAAAATGAGTCCGTTAGTTAAAAAAAACAACTATATTTTAGCGCCATTTTTACCTTTGAATCAATCTTTGAGCATTTCTGTAGATACAGTAAAAACAACAAAGTTCTAAACCTTTGAAATAAAATGCATCAAAACTTGTGAAATCAGTATTTTTAGCAATTGTCCTTTCTTTTGCCATCAATGTGTCTATTATTTTTTCTTATTTTATTCTATGTATTTTTTATATCCTTAAGAACTTTAAAAAATAAAACTATTCCAAAATGTAATAAATTCTTTTAACAACAGCAAACATTAAAAAAAAAACTACACCAAATTAAAAAAAAAAAAATTATGGATAAAAATAAATTCAGGACGAGCGTTTGGATTCAAACGACAAATTTCAAGCAATTAGCTAAAAAAAAAGAAGTTTTTTTTTATCAATTTCTCTAAAACAATTTAGACAGGGCGAATTTCGCAAAAGTCCTACTCAGATCATAAATTTCAGTAAAAGTAAATAAAAACAAATATAAATATAAAATTAAATAACAATACCCAGGTGTTTGGCCAATAGCTTCACCAGAAATGATTACGTGATAAATTAGCATCACGTTTCCACTCGGTAATATTGTCACAACGCTCACGCCAGATAACATCCACTAAACACTAAAAAGCTTATGGGAGAGTTGTTTATTTTTAATGTTTCATTTCCATTTTTTAAATATTTTTAGAAATAATGTTACAATAACAATTATATTTATTATTATGTTGTAAGTAGATTCTTTAAATTTAAATAAACAAGATGTGAGACTGCCTAAGATAGTTAACCTAGATAATAAGTAATCTTGCTTTTAAATTTTAAAATATTTCCTTTCTATGTTGGAAGAAGATAGTTATACAGTTAATTATCTTCCTCCAGGTTTTTAATCTTCTTGAAGGTATTTAATTTAATATTACCGTATTTAATGATAACCAACGTTTCACTCTACTTGATAGGGCTTCGTTAGGGTTCAGTGTAACAAGATACAAACATTGTAAGATGTGACAAGAAAATTAGAGATACATAAAGACAAAAATCAAGAAATAATACAAACATTTTTTTTTTAAAAAGAAAGAGACATCTTAAGTTAAAGAAATATAATTATATATGAATATAAAACTAATTAATGATAAATACAGCCATGTGTGATAGAATTGTTAATATAGAACTATTGTGATAAATGGTAAACAGATTGTTTTTATTTATTGCTGACGATACCCTGCTAAGTTGGGCGAAACGTTAGTTACCATCAAATATTATTTCAATACATCGTACTTTTATTGATCGCCACTCGAACTATCTTTCTACAATCTATTCCAATTTTAAATTATTTTTTTTATATTTTGAAAGTTTTCAATTTCTTTTGATTTTTAAATATATATCAATATTCCGCAAAATGCTAAATAGAACAGAACTGTTTTGGTTCAAACAATTAAATTGTGTTGTATCTGGTTTAAATTATAAACGAAAATTTAAAACAGGTACGTCAATTATAATTGTACCTAATGAAAATTTTCAAGTGTAAATATCTCACTCTGGAGAAAGAAAAATCTCAATAAAAATAAATTACATTTATAGAAATAAAAAATTATGAGGCAAATCCCAATGATTCACTAAATCACTAGTAGCAAATAGAAACAAATGTCTGAAAGAACCTAAAAATTATTAAAATTGTTCAATAATTTCTTCCCTTTTAAGTTGGTTTAAATAGTCTAGTAAAAACTAACATATGAACCATTAAAACTATCGTTACTCGCAATTTTCGAATTAATGTTTTTTTTTTATAGATAAATGTTATGTATAACATATAAATATAGTATTTATTTAGTAAATTTAAACACGTTTCTCTATGGACACGCCAGGATGCAGGAAAGGACTGTTTTTTTTTATTATTATTTGTTATAAATTCTAATACCAGTTTGCTCCAAAGACGTTCATTTCCCATGGAACTGGAAATGAGAAATATTCCATATATAGTTTTGTTTTTAATAACTCTCAAACTATCTGATTTTTTATTCGTTTGTGATATTTCTATCTAAAATAAACCTTTCCATTAGCATAGGAATTGTTTTTAATAGAATGTTTTTCTATCTTTCAATGCCTTTATTAGCTTTGACAGTTTTCAAAGCCGACATTTCCTGTTCTGTCTTAAGACTTAAGCTTAGTTACTTTTTTTTTTTTTTGTATTAGTTTATTTTACTTTCACAGATTCAAGAATATATATATATATTTTTTTCGCCAACTCCTAGCGGGGCATTGACCAACCTAACCTGAGTTACTGCTGTGTACTGACCAAAGAGGGTGTGTCAAGATTCATTTTTCGGAACCGCCGTGAAATAAACATTAACTGCCCCAGGTGGGAATCGAACGTACAACGTTCCGAACCGAGCGTTCCGGGACCTACGCCCCAATCCGCACGGCCGTCACGTCTCATATATGTATTATACACACACCAACAATTTTTTTTTATAATAAATTAATAACCAGACAATAGCTTACTTAGATTAATCTCATTGAAACGGTCGATTGCCTTGATTATGTTTGTTTAGAATAATTATAAAGTAACTTTATTATTATTACTTCATGATTATAGTCTGAAGTTTAAAATATTAAACAAAAAAAGATATTTCATAAATCTCACACGATATCCTATTTCGTGTCTGAACCTTAAATACTTAATCAATTCTCACACCCATGAATCCCATTTATTGAAATAAATAAAAACAGCAGTCCTTAATATGTTTATCACATCCTAGATATCCTATTCCTAAACCATTATCAAATTCTTGAATGACATTTCATCAGATTTGGTCAAATCCAGTTCTCCTTTACTTACATTCAAAATTCGTTCCTAAGACAGAAAACTGTTCCGACTGTTAAAACACTTACCAGACATAAGATCTAAGCTTTAAATTAATTATAAAACATTCATTTACAGAAATACAATAAAATCTATTTGGATTTATTGAGTTAATCTTTTGGGCTCCACTAAGTGTTTTACGAGCAGTTTCCTGACTTATATGAGTATTCCAAATTATTTGTTTGTCCAGATGTAGTCAAATTCGTATTTAAAAACATATCTACTTTATTTAAAATGATTGGGTTGAAACGTTTGCAATGCTTAGTAAGACGAAAGAAATTACTATAGCCTTATTATTTTTTCCACACTTTAAGAATAATATAGTCGATTATGGTTATTTATTTACTTAGTTTGTGGGATTAATAAAAATAAAAAATAAATACAATAAAGTTAGTTTTCCCTTTTTATTAGATCATATATGAGGACCAATACTATATAGTATATCCTAAACTCATTTATTAAAATAAAAAAATGCTTGCGCAACATTCCTCAAGATTGCTGAGTATAGCTAATGAGATTTATCTTCGTGATGAGAAGTGTAAGCAGATATGGTCCGAGTTGTAGAGACATGAGTAAAGGAAGACTTTTGGAATGTGTTTAGCAGCAGTACAAACAGTAGGCTAGGGTCGAAGGCACTTCTGCACTACTCCTTCCTAGAAGGGGTCCCCCAAGGACTAGCGCTATTTCCAAGTAAGGACAACTTTACGCATTTCAAACGCTCCGATGAAATGCCATTCACTTCTCACCTTAGCGGGATATTCAATAACGATCGAAATGGAAAAAAAGTTGTAGAAAAATACTAAAACAATCAATATAAATTAGAAGAAGTTATCGACATAAACTTCTCTAGTTATAAAAACACAATTTTGAGAAAATGAAAAAAAGCTATAATTCCATAAGTTCCTTTTTCTTTTTTTTTTCTAAACACTCCAGAAGGCATCAGTAATGTTATAAAACTAAATGAGTGATACAGAATTATATCTTTTGTATGTGGAGATGCATTGGGGTTTTTGCGAAATTCAATAAAAAAAAATCCACTAATGCATTGCATAATGTTATAGTTATATACCGTTGAAATAATAATAACTGTACAGTTATATTCGTTAAATAATTACCCAGAGATTATATTTTCACATCTGAAAATTATTTTTTATAATATTGGCTAATCTTTCTATTTTTTTTTTTTTTTTTTTGTGGTTCTGAAATCGAAAATGAAATTAGTTTTCTTCCATTACGAACGCATTTTTCGCAAATCTCTGATACATGATGCCAATTTCTCACACCGTTTAAAAAGCTCAGCAAATTCATCAATCAAACCAACATCTGCAGCATCATCAACGTTGTATCCTGGCCCTATTTCCGTAATATGTACACATAACTTACCGACAAAGATAAAGACGTGAGGACATTGTAACTAATTGGGGACTCATTTAATCAACATCAAATTTTTGTGTTATCAAAAGAACGGAATTTTATTACTTTCAAATCTATAAAATTTATTCTATAACGCTATCATTAGAATTCGCTTGCACGTGGTTCCCAACCGGGATTTCTCGCACAAAAATGAATTATCAAATCAAAAAGCAAATGTTTTTTGATCCATTTCTCTTGCTATTTTTGTTCTTCTCTTACTTTTGGGCCCTCAAGATATTATATCAATATCATGGAGACCCTTAAAATTAAATAACTGAAGTTTAAACATTTTATCAATGGCAGAGTTATTATGTCAATTCACGTGTACACTTTTAAAAAATAAAATAAAATAATAATAATAAAAACTTTGATCGATCAATTTCAGGGGTTTACTTCATAATGGTTCAAGGGCAAAAACATTAGATAAGAGAAAGGAATCTGTGTTTTAATTTAAGAGTCTACTCTCCAACAAAACAATAATATATAATATATCAATAACCTAATGAATTTCGAATTTAATCATTTTTTTTTAATGATCATAATTATTTATGTTCTAAAATAATATATATGAGACTGAGAATAAAAAAACAATGTTCTAAGGACTTTTACGACGTGGGAGAAAAAATATAGCTCGAAAAAAAAAATGAAATGTTGCCCTCTTATGCTAAATTATTCTTTTTCATGGAAGCCACTAAGAAGATTAAAGGTTTCCGTGATGATAAATGTAGGGACTATCGATTTAATATTGCGAAGTGCCTGCAAATAGTGAACTTCAAGACGCTGTCGCGCAAAAAAGCGAAATTTCGACTGGAATTGAATCGAATATGACAGGTTAGTTCTATAATAACTACGTGGAATTTATAAGACCTTAACTGATTTGCTTATGTAAACTCATCTGATGAAGCCATGTTAGAGGAGAGATTATATAAATTAGAGCCGTAATAAGGCTCATGATCTTGCAAAGATAGGACCAACTAGTTTAGCGAGCGTTATCTCTCCTCAGATCTTGAAGCCTCACAGGGAGCAGTCAACGATATGCAAAAATTCCTCTACACCCACTTCAACGCCCACAGATTTATTGTTGATTTTTTAGGGTTTGAAGAGGCAATTTTGTTCAACGACTAATTATATCTAATGTTTAAACTAAACTAGGATTCTTCACTTAACTTTTTTGGCTATAATTGCAATATATATCTACTTTACTCTTTCTCTTAGAGAATAATTCTCGAAATAGGAAACATAAATTAAAAAGCAAATGATACAACCTTAGATAATCTCATATGACGTTTTATTTGAATTATTTTAAAAGTTTGGTTCAACTTGTGCTAGATGGCCCATTCTATATAGCATTGTTCGTAGATTTCAATGTCTTCGAAGTATTTGATAGTTTGGTCTAAGAAATTCAATGGTCATATTATTTTCAATAATGAACCTTATATATAACATATGTAGTGGTAAATTGATTGTAATTAAGAGCTTTAATTGTGATAAAATAGGTAGTTAGACATAAGTTAAAGATAGCTTACTAATAAATTAATATGATTCCCTAATGTTTTATTGTCTCTTAGGATAATTTTGACTAAAATTGGTAACCTGGGCAGATGAGAAACTGGTACCAATTGAGAAATTGGTAACCGAATTGGCCGAAACGTTTGGAGTTATAAAGAATTAAAGAGTATTTTGAAACTTAAATTTGATACGATTTATTTTATATAAACAATAATAGCCAGTCTCAAGAATTGATAAGATTATATATATATAAAAATAATAATATTAAAATACTTAACATAA
>NW_027108254.1:234857-275827 GCF_000696795.3 Halyomorpha halys | reverse complement strand
TCTGATAATCTATCACTCAGGCTTCGAAACGAACATTTAGGCAGGTTGTTTAAACATTTTGTAGTCATTTTGAAAAACGACTTTTCCTTTCAAGATTCCTTTCTGTTTTTCATTTTCTATCGAGGAGCTGATTAGTAACTCATCAATAGAAAATAATTTTTAATTAGTAAAATTTAAAAAAAAAAAGGTAAGAACCAGTTATCTCTCCTTCCATTATAAACTTCCTAACCACTCAATCCCTCTAGTTTCTAACCTTGCATCCTCTTCCATTCCTGACAATCCTCCGAGGCGCCTGAAAAGAAGATGGCCACGAGACCAGCTAATGTAAAATGTCATTAGAGTGCTACCAATGGGTAATTTCTCTACACGCCTGTAACACTCCTTTTTAACTAAGATCGTATTTACTTAATGTATTATGTAATATACAGTTGTAAATTTCAATAAAGATATTAAAAAAAAAAAAAACCTTTTAAGAAAAAATATTTCCGTATTCTGATAATCTAAAATTTTTGGGATGTTACAAGGATCATTTGTAATAACTGGGAAATAGTCCATAATGATATTCGACAATCGACCACTTCCAGTTTAAGTAGCCATCTGTAGTTTCAATTCTGTGGAAGGAATTATTTGTAAAGGATCTTCCATGCAGGTCTTAAGTCATCGTCTGTCCGTCTGAGAACTATAAATTTTATTACTGAGGTAAAGTTTGTAGTTATAGAAAAGCCAATCACGATATTTTTACTATCTGACGATTTCTGTTGTTAGGAAATCTTGAGAAACCAGATTGAGGATAAAACTACTTGAGGCCAATACCAGCTGAAGCAGGAAGCGAGGAAGGAAGGAAAGTTTCGTGAATGGGGCGTCGAAACCGTTAGTGTTTCTCTACGGCAAGGCCTGGCTTCGTTTAGGGTCGCTTATAGATTCAGATTGCACTCCTAGTATCGAGGCTACTCATTACGTCGACCTCGAATCTCCTGCGTATCTGGGTCTAGTAACAGCAGTTATGGCAGAATTTATAACAGATTTGAACAGGTCGAAATATAGAGGCAGAACCGGTTAAATGAGTCTTGGGCCGTTTCCTAACTGGACAAGCATAGCGCTGCCGGGAGACGGTGCTTAGCCCGACTAAGAAAAATTTGGAGATTATAACTGAGTTTCCGAATTGATCTCAGGTTGTTAGTCATCGCCTGGTCGCGGTTGCTTACCGGCCGAAGGCACGACGCTCTACTCCGAATTTAATTTTTTAAATTCATTAAATAGGTAAAGAAAGGCCGAAGTGGTATAGAACGGTGCAGTAACCGAACTTCCTATCACATTAAAACTTCAATAACAAACAAACAAGGGGGAGATAATTTTATCCGTTATATTGAGTAGTTCGTTGAGTAGGGGTTAATATGAAAATATATACAAATAAAATAAGGATACGATATCTCGTAAGTAAAAAAAACAAACAATAATACGATTTTATAATATTGAAACAAAAAATTAACGCATATTCTATAAACATTTCATCTTAACAATCGTTTTGTATGAAACAACCACACATTCGTCCTAGTACACACATTTTAAAATTGGTAAAAATTATATCGAAATTCGTAGATTATCCTTGAAAAGGGTAAACTATGCCTATAGTGCCAAATTAATAGAAAATTGGCACCATAATAAGATTTTTTAAATTATTCAACTTCCTTAATATAAAACATTTTAAACGTATCTTGAAACGAAAAACTACAACTTGAAATATTAATGGAGAACTGCGTTTCATACACCCAGTGGACACGGTCCCTCCCCGTTCTTGTAACCCCCACTGAGGCTCCTGGACCAATGTTTTGATCCTGCCTTCAGCGGACCCAGCACACTCTCTGGATTGCCATTTGGAAAAGGGAGGGCTAAATTCCTAAATGTATATATATTTAGATTTAGGTTTTCAGTTATAAATCTTGTATATATTGTAAACACAAATTATGGGGTGGTAAAAAAAAAGGTTATACACGCACTGAATACATGCCACACAAAAACTAATTGTCTCTTAGTTTCAGATTTTATGAATGACGTCCGTTAAAAAGCCGTTGAAAAGTTCTGATGGTGTCCGCTTTCGGAGTGGAGGGTTCGAATGCATTATAATTGTGCCTTTTTGGCTGATACATTCATTAAGTTGTCCGTTAATAGGTGGTTCCGTTATTGTTGGATATTATTTTCACCAAACTGTTTCAGTTTTTTCTTTACTTTTCAGGATTGAAAAAAAAAATTCCCAGTTCCTATTAGCATAAAAAATAAATTTCAGAGGTAGTGGTTGGAGGAACAAGTTTATTGAGTTGGCTCAGTGTTCTTTTTTCTTAAACCAAGAATATCCAAATTGGGAACTGTTATTTCTCTGGCGGTATCCTTCTGGTTTTCCTAATGAAATCCATAAGATCCTATGATTTGACGTTTACTGCACCGGATTATATCATGGCCCAAGAGGTTTTATCTTAGGGTTGATAGAGTGAGAATTTCAGCTCGTATTTTTCAAACTTTAAGGTGAGACCCGCATTAGCTAGAGTAGTCCCAAATAAGGCAAACTTCACACTAATACATTAAGTTGGATTTAGCTGAATTTCTTTATCTTCTTGCAAGGATATCACATGAATAATGCTAACATTAATTCTACCGAACACTTTGGATGAATTTTGTTGCAGGGAGAATATAAAATAAAGATTATTATAAAATAAATATAAATTATATTGGCACTTTAAAAACAAAATCTTTTCTAATTGTGGCTTTAATTCCTAATCTATCTCAAAGCCCACTTCTTCTTTTTTTTTCTTTGCTTAATGTTATTGTTCTATCGGACCTGCAAATAAAATTTCCAGTCACAGATATTTTCGCTGCTTTTGAATCTTACCAGTGGGCCGAAATTGGAATTATTTCTTTTCGCAAAAAAAATGGAAGATAGCTTCCGTAGCGGGGCATTACTATACATATAACTTATTCTGGACATTAAAAGCTAAAAGAATGAATGCACTACATTTACTAAACATAATTCTTTGGACAATAATCAGCATATATAAAGCTGGCTTTGACAGTGCTTCACACGTCTAACGACGCTTTGTGAAAAACTGAAGCCTTATCTTCTATATTCGAATTTAATTCTGACTCATAATTTAAATTCAGAAACATGTATTAATGAAACAAAAATGGCCCTTAAGTATTATTTAGGCCACGTTTATTATTCCCGAACTCTTTCAATCTAACTGTCAATAACAATTTGGATTTGTGTTAATGTACATGGTGATTTAAGCTTGTAATTCTCATACGTGTTGTTGAAAAGACTATTTTTTATGGTTATAAAATAAACTTATGTATAAAAGTTAATAAAATTTGTACAATACAAACTCAATTTTTTTCTTTTCGGAAATTATAAGTTAACCCTTACATAATTCATTTTTCTTTGTCGCTTATTAGATATTCACTATGTTTTAAAAAAAATAAACTGAAAAAAAAAGGTTTTTAAATCGTTTATTGATAATTTTTACCACAACATATGTTTGCTTCTTTTATATTTATATCTATGGGTTATCATTTTTGTATAATTTCTTACTTCGGTTATTAGAGTGTTTAAAAAGTTAGGGCAAGATTGAAAGAAATTATGATTCCATATTTACAAGTGTTCATGTATCAAATTTATAATGTGAGCTAAGTCGACAAAAGTGAAAGAATTCATATTTTCACAAAGTGTTTTTAATAGAGACTAACAACAAGATTAACAAGCTCCGAGAGAAATGGTCTTAGTAAATTAATAGGAGTTTAAAGAGTTAGGGCAAGATTTTTAGAAATTATGAGTCAATTTTCATATACATTCTTGTACGTTATCTGTATTTAGTCCTCGATGTATCTTAGCTATTCTTGTGTAAAATAAATAGTAGTTGACAATTCCTTCTGTTGGAATACTTTTAGTTTTTTTTAATTGTTTGAATAAGTGAAGCTCTATATGAGACCTGTATACGTTATGATAGGGTTTACTTGTGCCTCATTGGGTATCGATTTATTTCTGGGAGATAGTTTGAATTTTTTTTTTAAACATGAAAATATTTTGTTCAATATTTCCTTGCTTTTTCTAATTTTGAACTAATATGATGTTTTAAAAGCAGTTAATTGCATTACGTGATTCCTACGTATTCTAAAATTTTGGTAAAAGGTATAGTAGTATCATTTAAAACTATAAACTTATAATAAATAAACAAACATACTGACTGTCCTACTTCCTATGTTTATTTTAATAAATAAGGTCACAGTTAATGTTTACATGCATACGCTTAAGTATATAATTACTCTTGTATATATTACTGTCACTCACTCCTCAAAACGTTTCACGTTGAGAAAAAGAGGACGCGGATC
This sequence comes from Halyomorpha halys, assembly GCF_000696795.3. Classification (NCBI taxonomy): domain Eukaryota; kingdom Metazoa; phylum Arthropoda; class Insecta; order Hemiptera; family Pentatomidae; genus Halyomorpha; species Halyomorpha halys. The sequence continues at coordinate 271,450 of NW_027108254.1, read as the reverse complement.
CGAAGTGGCATTCCACCGAACCGTAGCTGGATAAGGTTAATGCCTCCGTTAATGACAACGGAGCATAATAACGTCGATAGCGGAAAGGATCCCATTTCGAAATGTCGCCATTTTGTCTCTTTTTAGCGAGACCGTTTTCGAAATGCATTTTAGCTCCCAAGTAGAACGCAACGGTGCTGGAGGTGTCGCAAATCTTTTGAGAAATTACTGTCATAAGTCTCGCTGCAAAGGCAGATTATCCGATTACTGGTTAAGTGCCGTGTAAACTTAATTTTAGCCAGTGTCACTCGATCTATCTACTGCCACCTTCATAAAGGATGTAATCAAGAAGTTTCCTTATATAAAGCACTTATGATGTCAGTGGTACAAAAAATAAAGTAGCAAAATGAAGTTTAACGCTGTGAAAGAATAATTAAATATTTAAAAAAAATGTTTTTTAATGTAAACAATTCAAAAAGTAAATATTTTTTGTAAATCTATAATTGAATTTCAGTTTTAGAAATTAAAAAATGTTTGGTTAAAATATAAATGTAACTGTAAGAAGCGGACATCATGAAATTTATAAATCAAAATTAAAAACCCCAAACTACTTCTAAATCCTTTCCAAAATCAAGATTTGTTCTGATGGTAGAAAACATAGAATGAACATCTAACTACAAAGTTATTTTTAAATTCTCAAATATTTAAGAGGATATACACCTATTCAAGCTCAGATTTATATATTAGTTTTTAGACAAAGATAGATTCTTATAAAAACAATTTAATTTGTATTCTTAATATTTTGTTATGGTTATATTCCTAATAATCTTGAGCGTTCGTTGTCATAGAATTTTCACTTACCAACCTACATATGTCCCCAAATTTTATGACGATTGGTAGACTCGTGTTTTGCTGGATGATCGAAACATTTATATTTCCCTGTTGTTATAAAAATTTGTATTTTAAGATTCCTCGAGGTTTATCGAATATAAATTTACAGTTTAATTGCTGGTTTAATCAAAATCTCTAATATCATTTTGGAAAAAAATGTGAAAAATTGATTCTATAAAGTGTCAATCCTGGTCGGTCGATTTTATCGAAAAAGCTGATGTGTCATCTCAGGCCTATGCCCACCTTAAATATATTATTTCGGTTTCGTACGATTTTTCACTTTTGTCTGGGCTGTTGAACATTTTGTGGGCTTTGTTTTTTTGGCCTTTTTGGTTTTTAAAACCTTTTTAAGTTTCCGTTTCTACATATAACTGACAGATATATTCATATTATAAAGGCTTCGTATTATAATAAGCTGGGAGCAAAATTATTTTTTAAGGGCAGTTAAAAAATAGTGGATACATGCATTTTAAGCGATTGCAACTGTAACGGGTTTTGGAAGAAACCTGACAACTTACAGGTTCGTTCTATGGCTTCAGAATAATCTCTTAACACAAAATCCTTTTGGAATCGAATAACCGGAATTTAACCCATTACTTCTGTTTTATTTAGGTTTCCACTCATACATGAAAGAAACGCTACGGAATTTCGGTATTGTTTAAATAATAATTTCTGTTGTTCTAAGTTGGAAGGACATTGTGAGATACATTTCTTATTATTATTAATTTAAAATTAAAATCAAATGTGATATAAATAGTGACACAATGATATATTACAAATTAGTGAAGAATTTACACATTGGTAAAAATCCAACAATATTTCTTATTTAAAAGGTCTCGAGGACATCTTGTTTTCAAAGGCCAATTATTAATTATTAATCAAAAGGATTAAGGAAAACCATTTTGAATCACATTTTAAAAAAAATAAAATTATATAGCTCATCGAAATTTTATTTTATTTTTGATTCCAAAACCAGCTAATTACGTTTTTATTTTTTTTTAAATTAACAGTCTTGGTAATAGATTGGGTCGAGGTAAAATAAATCTTCAATTATCAATCATAAATCAAAAAAATTACCAAAAAACCTTTTGAATCACATGAAACCTAAATTAAAAAAAAAAGTTACTATTTTATAACTTTTAACAAGAAATTATTTTAAAACTCATGATATTCATGTAGGATCAAGACTAGTTAATTAGACAACTGATTTTTAAAAAAATGTAAATGGATTAGCTACTTTTTTTTTTTTAATTTAAACGTTTAGAGAGATGATACATAATATGGACTAGCGTTTTAAATTCGAAGCTAATTTTGTTTATTTATTGTTTAATAATACAAATTTCATATCATACTCTATTGACAACTGAAGGTCATTTACAAAAATAAATATATTATCTCTTTAACATTGAACATTAAATTCGATTCTTTGTTCTCCTAGCCTTCCTTAGTTTGTCATGCTGACATTCACGTAGGTATATCGGCAAGCCCATGTCCTTATTTCCTTGTCATGATTCAGTATGCCACATTTTCCTTAATTAATTTTAAGCAATTAACCATCTAATAAATATGTTCCCTTTTTTCCTGAATGTTGAGGGTTGTACAGGTTAATTAATTATCATTATTTATCTCTTTTATTAATTTTCGTTACCTCTCCATCGAACGTAGAGTCGCTTTGTATTCATATTGGCATTAAAAATATATATATGTTCACAGCATCGAAAATTTTTACTTGCACTTTACTTTTTAGGCGTCCAAAATTAAATTTGATTCCGTTGTCGGATATGGTCACATTTGTGTTCTGGCGTAATCGATCGAACTGTTACTATGGTTTTGATGAAAGTTTTAGAGATCGTCCGGGTTGGTTGCTATCTAGTTGGTCATATATAAATTTTATCCGATTCCACTTACTACTGTGATTTTTACAAGCGTAAACTTTTTTTTTTTTTTCGTCGGCACAGAAATATTTCGAAAATCGATAGTTCAATTTGGTCTAAATTTGAAGGAAAATTGTAGTGTAAAATGGAACCACCATCAATTTTAACAGATTTCGTCAAATACTTTCGCTTAAGAATGCATTAACGTATTTTCCTCAGCACATCTATATTTCAAAAATATGAACATTAAATTCGATTCTTTGTTCTTCTACCCTTCCTTAGGTTGTCATGCTGACATTCACGTAGGTATATCGACAAGACCATGTCCTTATTTCCTTGTCATGATTCAGTCTGCCAAATAGGCTCCACCTAATTGGCTCGAAATCGGGTAGAGCTTGGTGGTTAGTGTTAGGATGGTCTAGAAAGAATTTTGGAAAATTCTAACCCCTCATTTTGCACAATGTACATGCACAAATCTTTCTTCCTTGATACACTCAAAGTTAGAAAATATCATTGACATAGTCTAGTATCAATTTTATCAATTAATTTCGTTTACCTATGTAATAAACAAATTTACTGAGTACAACTATGTTTGAACAATGGCTAATCTTATAGATTCTATTCTTTAACTATAAATATAATAATATTGATAAGTACGTACGCTATCAAAATATGCAGAAAAGGAATAAGTTTTTATAATTATATTATTTTATTTTATTTTTTTAAATGTAGCTTTAATGTGGTTCAAAAGGGTTTTCTTAATTTTTTTTAATACTTAATAATAGAAGAAATTATACTGATGATAATGTAGTTCCATGACTGTATTTAAAACTAAACTAAAAAGAGTTAATGTTAATTAATTTAATGAGTTTTATAGTTATTTAAGAGTTAATTACCATCTGTTTTAACAACGACTTGTCTCTTAAATTTTATTCTTTAATAATAAATGATCAACATTGAAATATCGACAAGTAAGTACACTATAGAGCCCTCAACCCGTTTTTTGTCTATCTTGACCTCAAACTCATCCTCGCTACCCACGGGGCTTAGAAAAAAAAACACTATAGATATAGGCAGAAAAGGGATAATTTCCAAAAAGGGCAATTAGTGTATATAAAATTGGAAAAAAAAAATGAAGATATAAACAGTGAGGAATTATATTAACCTTTGTACTTGTAAGGCCTTTTTGTATTATAAAATGAAGAAAATACTCACATTAAATAAATATGAATAAACTGTTCGATGCACAGTATCATTTATCTAACTTAGATTAAGTTAAAGGACATGAGTCCTTGTATAAAGAACTGTCTATTTCATAGTATTACATAAATAGATTTGTTTTTCAAAATTCAAATGTTCAATTAGTTTAAGAATTTTGCACTTATTTTGATTTTATATAATTGTGAAATTTTCTATCGAAAGTCAACATATACACTTCTAGAAATTTAAAAAAAAAAGTATTATAGAAGGATCTAATGTAGATAAGTTTATTTTTTATTAAAAATGTTGATTAGTATCACCCATTTAGCAAAGACAGATTTAAATTTTTAAATAAACTGGATAATATTGGAAGCTATAATTATACGTGTTTACCTACAACTCTTCAGGAAAAACTTTCACAATTATTGCCGACAATTACCTTGAAACTTGGTACTCAGGTAATTATCAAGTTGGAATTAGACCTATCCGTGCTCTGATGTTCTATTTATAGGCAGCATATAGTTTGAACATCGGAACTTAAGACTTGAGGTCCTTGCTAATGCCTTAATGAGGTATTGCTCCCATTACACCTGGGACTGCTATCTGGGGATTTCTGGAACTGTGTGGGATTGTTCCAACTTGGAACTAGGCCAGAGCACTTATCACACTGGCAAAGGACAAGTGTGGTTAAATTGTTTGTCAATTGGAACAATTAGTAGTCAATTACAGAACCTGAGGTATTAAATCACAGTCGTCTTATTATGGCTTCTTTTTATTGTAATGAAAAATCGCAACAGAACCCTTTTAATTATAATAATAGCTGAAGCAACCTTGGCTTCTAAATATTTATTAAAAAAAACACCAAAATACTCTAAAATTGAAAGTAGCTATTTTATGTTATTTGCCAAAATGTATAACATATTGTTTATAAATTAAAATTGGTGAAATATGCTTGCCTTTAAATTTAACAAATTTATCTTTATCTTAAATAAATTTCAAGCAATTATCATCGAATCTTGCTAAGACAACCTGAAGATCAAAATTTAAAACGCAATTTTGCTTAGCTCATTTATTTATATCTTAGACGTTGCGGTGATACAACGTTCTCCTATTTAGCAACTATCCTTTAAATTTTAAATAAGCTTTTCTAATGTCGCTTATAATCAATCAATTGCATTTCAAATTATTTAATCAAAAAGGTTATTAAACAATCAATAACATTAAAACATATTTTTTAAAATATGTTTAAATTTGTTAACCTGACTTGACCCTGAGGTGAGTAAAAAATAAAAAAAAAATAACAAGTTTTAAAATATAACTATAATATAGTTAATTCAATGAAAAAAAAAAAAGAAAAGCATCTAGATAGAATTGTGAAACAAATCAATAATATTTTAGGAAAAAAATATATTTGAGCAGTTCTTTGAAAACTTTATATTTACTATATAATAATATAAAATAATCACTTGGAAGGGAAATTATTATTACTAACAATAATTATTGTATTTATATGCTATCATATAGAAAAACTGTTAATATTTGGTTCTGTTGATCAGCGATTAGTTCTGAATAGGGTACTTAGAGGAAAGGAAAATTTTTAAGTGATCAGTAGTTATTTTTAATAATATTAAATAAATACGTAAATTATTTATTATTGATTCCACCTCTATCCATAGGGGTCATTTGTGGATTAAATTGGAATTGTTATACTTTATTTTAAAATTTAAAGTTTTTTTAGAAAAACTTTTTTTTTGAAAAAAGTTTAACTTTTGCAGTAGAGTATAATGATTTGAATTTAGTTCACCAATGAGGTAGTATTAGAATGAACTGAACTGTCAGAATATATAATCTGGCAAGAAAATAGCCGATACTTTTTAACTAGGCCAACACAAGACACAACATAGTGCCGTTTGCTTGAAATGATACTGACAGAAATTTGAAAAAATCCACTGCATTACAACTTCGAAAAGTCTATGGACAGTATTATAGCCTCACATGTATAAGTTATTTGTCCAACTTGAATTGCTGAAACAAATGCTGGAGATCACGTTTTCGTGTGCACCCGAGGCCAGAGCACTGACAACCTTCAACTGGACACAACTCCCCCGCTACCGTGTCTACATCACACCATTATGGATGTTTAGAAAAATACTCAATTTATTTAATAAAGCATAAATAAACACGTGTGTTACGTTTAAGTATATAAATAATCACTAAATCCTATATCAATTTCAGACATTTCGTTTTACATTCTTGCATTCTTACTTGAGACATTAATCTTTCCAAAAAAAGGCTTGAATCTTAGATCTGTCCTATCTTTTTTTTCAAAGCCCCTATATAAATATTTTAATGACATATATAAACAATATTTTTATGCATAAGAAATAAAAGAAAAACTTAACCTAATACTTTTTTTTCTTACCTCCTTTATTAAATATATAAATAGCAGAATTAATATACATCTAAATATATGCATATGTAAACCTAATACTATTTTTTTATTTTATTTTCAAAACCTCTTTATTTTTCATTTAAATTTAAAATACAATAATATATAATACATATATATAGATACACACACACAAAATACAAATTATATCTTTGTTTGCCGTATGGCATTATAAGAATAATTACAATGTCCGCTGAATATACACTGGGTATACACTGGTGGTATAATAACTGGGGGCTAACAGAGAATGACGGAGAGGGATCATTCCGGCTGGTGGTGTGGTGACTTCAAGTTGAAGCAATACGAATAAAAATACTTATAAATAAATAATTATTATTTAGATAAATATATTTGTTTTTAAAGATAACCGAGTTGGGCAATTAGCCTGCAATAGGTAGGAAACAAATGAAATAATTTGGAAATATTCATTTTAAGTTATGTTAGAATGTATAGTACAAATATTGTTATGCGTTCAGTGAACTTTAAGTAAATTATATGAATATGTTAGGTGTCTTCTTCGAAAGGAAAAAATAAACCAAGTTGAGACATAAAAGTCAATAGATATTTGTGTTTTAGATTTAAATTACCAAATCTCAAAAAAAATTAATATATAATAAATATATACTTATTAATAATGTTCAATATTGTATGGAAAAAGTTTGATAATCTATGTAATAATTTTAATAGTTTATTTAGACTATATTTGATCATATATGTTCGCATTACTTTTGGTTGCAAAAAAACACAATGTACTTTTATAGATGTAGGTGGGGAATCTGTGGGCTTTGGCGGAAATCATGGAGAGCCGAAAATGTACGGAATAAACTATTTGTCAGGATATGAAAAGGTAGTTGGGGCTTTATTCAATAACCTCCTTACATTAAAGATCAGATACCCGTACGTACACACTTGATGAGTATTTGGGGGCTGATTCATCGATCACTATCTACTCAATCATCAAATCCGCTAAATATATATTTATATATTGTTCTCCAATTAGTAATTCAAAGAAAAATCAATTTAACAAATATTAAACAATAAATTTAATTGTAGTGAAAATCAATAAATATGTTAAAAATGAGGAAAATAAAATAAAAATCGTGACCTTGGATATCTGACATGATTGTAGAAGGACTGATTCATCCTCTGTAGAACCCCCCTCCACCCCTCGCCCTAGTCGGCACAGACCGGAATGGCGCAGGTTCCCTTTCCGCCTGGCAGAACTGAAATTATTCCACAGCAGCCATTCTCTCCTAAACGGAGGCCCCGTCTGTTATCTAGATTTCATTTTCGAACAGGATAAAAAAACTTAATCAACTCCTTAAAAATAGAACTTTTCAATTTCTCATCATAAAATCTTGTTAAAAATTAGATAATTATGGTACATTTTTTTAATTCCAGGATATATAATATGAAAATATTGTTCATCAGTTTGAATTTCATAAAACTGTATAATATCCGGGTGCACCCTCGTAATGACAAAAAACATTTTTTTTGCCTCTACCTATTCTTTTCTTTTTTTTTTCTATAATTTATTAGAGTGCCATTTCACTTGCCTAAAGGACTTGCACTCGACCACTTTTCTTCCAATTCCTACGAAGACCGGTTACTTTACAAGGAGTAATAGAGCTAATGAAGTGTAGTTAGAGGCGATTACATCTACTGATGGATGTCGTTACGACATCGTAGTCTCGTCGCTATTGCATCTCGTTGATAAGAAGTTAATGTGATTAAACTATTATCCTTCCATTCGGTCAACAATGTCTGACTTCCTCACATTGTTAAGGCCCCCATTAAATAATTTTCAACTCCGTCCTGAAAAAAACAACGTGTCACTCAGATTTAGGGGCACATGTTTTTAAAGACGCGTATCATCTTAACTAGCTATGATTCCATCAAACAAGATCGTTAAATTCATCTATTCTACGAAATTATTCATTTCACATTTAATGACTGAAGTCAATTTTAGTTTATTGTTTTAATTTTCTCAACTACGAAGGTAATCAACGATAACTTGAACAACCAAAAGCAATAGATTATAACAGACCCTGTAGGACTTTAATTTTAGGAAAATATTTACTTTTTTAAATTAATAATTTTAAATTAAACTGGATAAACTCTGAAATCTTTTTGAGTTAATAAAATATTTATCTTGATAATCTTGGAATTTTTATTCAAAACTCTAATCACTCTAACTGAAACAAATCTATCCTTTCAATAGTTGTGGCTATGAGAGCAAAATTATGCTTACCCATAAAATCTTTAAAACTTCAATTTTGAATTTTCGTTGTTTATTTAGTGCACCATTATGGCGTTTGATGCATTGGAAACCTAATTTTAAAATATTCAGATAGGTAGAAGCAAATTGACGTTCTAAATAATTTTTTTTAGTTGTAATCTTACTAATGTTGGTAAGGCCAATTTTGCTCACAAGTCCCTTATTACTGTGGATCGCTTATATTATTTTAATATTTACTATATAAGTATTCCTCATTTCACACTCTGACTTTAGGAATAACTGAATATGTCTGTAATATAAAAACATTAATTCGTATATCATGCTTTCAATATGCGTATACAGTATAAATTATTCTAATCTTTTTTTTTTTATGTGTTTCAGGAGATGGATGCGTCGAAAAACCACTATGTACCCTTTGGAAAAACTACCAAAGCTCTTGTAAACCAGATGTTCAGATGAAAGTAACCGTTACCCAGTCAGGACTGAAGGCTCTGACTAAAGAACATGGGCTCACCGAATACTGGAGCCACCGCATCACCTACTGCTTGGCGCCCCCGGCCTACCCCAAGGTCTTCTGTTGGGTGTATCGGCACGAAGGAAGAAAGCTGAAGCAGGAACTGCGCTGCCACGCCGTGCTCTGCAGCAAGGAGAGCATTGCCCGCAGGATGGCCCAGGACCTCAGCTTCAGGCTCACCCAGGCCCTGCTCGAGTTCAAGAGGGACAAACTCAGCAAACAAAACGCCAGGTTGTCCTTAGCCAACGCCGTGTACGACAACCCTTCTCTCCCAAGGCGGAAGATTCTTTTATCTACCGGTTCCCAAAACTACAGGCCGCCTTTGGAGAGATCTAAATCTGCTCCTAAACTGATGTCCATCGAGGAGAGTTTAGAAGAAGAACAGGAGGAATGCGAAGTCAGGAGGAGTTTTAGGACAAGGATGCGAGTACCCCAACCTTCATTCACCGATGATGTATGGGGGAAAAATTCAGTACATGTACCTGGAGAATTTGATCTTCAAGAGGAATTCAAAGGATTCGATGAAACTGGAGAAGACAAAGAAGAAAAAGTAATATTCGATCCTCAAGTAGAAAGAGAGAGAAAAGCAGTCGTGAGGATGTCATGGGGAGGAGAAGACATTTCAGAAACTGTGTTTGTAACAGACTTGAAAAGTGATCCGCCAGATCTTATTGAAAACGTGTCGATAGGGAAGGACGTTGGTAACGATCTGTTAGATAATAGGAAAAAACTTTTAGATTCATTATTGGACCCGGGAGTGGAGAGTCTAGAAGCGGCCTTCACCAAACTATACCCGGACCTAGACTACCTTGAGGAGGAGTCGACGCCGTCGCTGCAGAGCATATCCAGTGGCTCGGACACCTGTCGTCCACTGCGGCAATGCGATCTGGATTCGCTATCGGAGGAGGACAGCGACGAGAGTGGATTTGCTGAAGTGGGGGACGACAAGATCCGGGACCTCCCTTCGCACCACCTTGTCAAGCCTTGCCTGCTTGCGACGCAATCCGCCTCCTTGGAGGTCTGATAGGAGTCACCATCAATTCGCCCAACAATGACTCTCTTATCTTTGGAATCGGCCGAGTTTGTGTTCATTTACTTTTTGTTGTTGCAATTGTGTATAGTCATTGTGTTGCATGTAAATATTGTGTTTCATGTTGTTTTATTTGTAATTTATATTGTACATTGCGTTATTTAAGTAAACAATATGGTAAGGAAAAAACCAAATGTGGATCGTATTATCCCTAAATCGATGTATTTATAAAGAGAGATTTACTTGAAGAATTCAAGGATAGTATTTGAAAGTGAACGGATATTACCTTTTTTTATGGTTGATCTTGAATGCAAGATTTGTTTTTCCAGTCGAAACATCCAATATTTCGGATGGAATATTTTTTTTAGGGGCATTCTTAAAATATGATACACAATCAAAATAATTTATCGTGCTTTGGCACAAATTTTAATTTACTTAGGTCGATATAAGACCTATTCCATTATGCGCTACATTTTATCATTATTAAGGGCCATGCATGACATACTTATAGGACCAAAAAACTAGAAATTCACTGTGAATATGAAATAGTTATAGATTTAGAACATAATATGGATTTTATGTAGAAACCATTATCAGAAATTTGTATTATATACTTAGAACAGATGTTATAATAAAAATATTTGTTATATTGAAGAAATAGAAACGTAGAAAGAACATAATGAAATTTGATGTAGTGTCATTGTTATAACTAATATTTAAATTGTTAAAGTAGAGATCGATATATTTGAAAAATAAATATTTTATATACGTATTATTTTCTAATAAAAATATAAAGTAAATTGATGCTTATCCATTAGTATATCTCTTGAAGAATCTGTAATACACGTATACTTGAATATTATATATTTTTTTTATACGTGTATGTAATTTGAATTAAATTATGGGCTGGGACTATGTTTTTCATTGCATAAAATTATCTCCCTCATAATACTGAGGAATGGGTTCGATGTTAACATATAAAAACATAATATGTTTCCGTGTTTGTACCGCTGTTCTGATCAGTACCTTTGTGAAATTATAATCAATTGCATCTATTGCAATATGTTTGTCGTTTCTGGTCAAATGGTTATAGTATTAGTGTATGCACTGTATGTACCTTTATACAAATGAGTTTGTCACATAGCCTGAACGTTAATATAGATACTAGATTGCCCTGTCTATGTATTAGTTATGTGTATAGTCAGTAACTTGATATGTAACAAACCTAAGTCTATTTTCTATATATTTGTAATATAAAATAATCAATTATTAAAATGAAATCGTTTTATCGTTGTAAATAAAATATTTTACGTTGTCATTCTTTGTTATCTTTTTTTTTAGAATAGCTACCCATGAAAATATTTTAAGATTAAAAAAAAAATTCAGACTTTTGTTTTAATGAACAAACATTCTGTGGTCATTAAAATTTGTGTGTTGAAATGAACAAAAAAACGAAGTTGCAATATAATGTTTAAAAGATCTTAAGAATGGCTAAATATATTAAAAATACATTTTGTGTTTTTAATAATGTATAGAATAATCAAGCCATAAATTTATAGATTTTTTTGTGCGAGTTTCGACTAAATTCAATTAAATATTTAAAGTTATGGTTACCAGTGTCCTTTACAGCTTAATATTATTATTTATTTGTCATTAAGATGCAATATTTGCAATTCTAGAACATTGTTTGATAGTACAAAATTAAAAAAAAAAATACACCAAAAGTAACAAAATAAGTTATTACCAAAAAAATAAAGATAATGATGTGTTTTGATTTTTTTTTTTTTTATTCCTGTTCCAACCTTGCTCTCCCCTTCCTCCCCAAATAAAATTCATGAACAATAGTACGTTTTAAGTACAATAGTTTGATTCAAGTAATATGTAAGTAAAATATTATGTTTTAAAGCTAAGAAAGACAATGTATTAATAATATAACGGTCCTGTCTGTTATTTAATTTTTACTTTCACTTACCTGTATATGTTAAACATAAATAAAGAAAAAAAAAGTTTCTGTATATTAAAAATAACATTAATCAAAGTTTTTAAATTTTTTTCCACATTAGTTTGAGAAATATAATATAAAAAAATAAATGTTGCCCAAAATAGGAATAAAACTACATATTAGTGTGTATATATTATAAAAGTGATGTAAGTTTCCTTTGTGTTATATTAATATTGTAAATAAGCCCCAAGTAAAAATGACTAGCTAATACTTCCGTTTTATTTATAAAACAAAAGAATCTTAATAACATGGCATGGATGTTGAAGAAGGAAAAAAAAATTGAAAATGACGAAAGGTAAAAAAGGTCGAAACGTTACTAGAAAGTTGAAAATATATTTTTAAAAAAATCTGTACTGCTACAACCCATGAAGGATCTTGGGTGTCTACATCATGAGTGTCTACATCATGAGTGTCTACATCTAAGGGTACCTACATCATGAGTGTCTACATCTAAGGGTACCTACATCATGAGTGTCTACATCTAAGGGTACCTACATCATGAGGTTGGTTGAACCTCGGAGGGCTCTCGAACCCACAATGCTGATTCGCGACTAGAGTGAAACAGAAAATAATTATTTGCCACAGCCGGATTCAAATACGGGTCCCTGGAACTAGTAGTGCCCTACCACTGAGCCACCAAATTTATAAATATTGAAAAAAATAAATCTATACCACTACAACCTATGAAGGGTTAGAGATGCTGTACTTTGTAAATAAGTACTGTTACTATTGATACAATTGGTTACAAATAAGCTTTATATAACGTTTTATTCTGACACTTATGACACTAACCATCTGAGATTTTCTTTAAATGTATTTTTTTTCTTTTTTAATTTTAGCCACTTTTTAAATATTTCTCGATTTAACTAACTAACGTCTCTTCTTCCAGTTTCAAAAGTGTTATAGAACTGCCGCTATAAGTGGTTTTAATGAGGCAGGTTTACCTTGAAGGATTGCCTTCTAATATGTTTTGTGGTAGAATCTCCGCTTGTGAGATTGTGACATATCTTCTAGCGTATAGATTTGGATATGTTCATTCGATTTTGAAACAGAGCTGTTGAGCCCTCATAAATGGGTTACAAAACAGAGAACTAGTTTGGGAATTGCTTCTAATTTAGCTAGAAATATAGGATAAATGCCCTTTACATATAACAGGGAACACTTTATTAAGATAAGTTAACATCTCTCAAAACCTAACTTAAAACTTTTTTTTTTTAGTTTTCTCAAAAAGAATATGTTTTATAATTTTCAAATTTATTCCTTCAATTGGTTGTATTGATGTAATGTACAGGCCCAAATATAAATGTGGTACGTAAATGGCTTATTATCTCACAATGTTACCCACAACAGGTGACAGTTCATCCCTTGTTGATTACCAAATGGAAAAGAAAGTACAATATTTTAGTTAAGAACGTAAATATTTCTTTTTTGTAATTCTCAGTTGAAGAAAATTTCCAATTTGAATATATAGGGAAAATATTCAGAAATAAAATTTTCCAATTGTATAACTGAAATTGCAAAATTTATTAAATTAGACATATCAACAAGGAGGTAAAAAAACAGGACATGGGCATATTGATATGTCCAAAGAGGTAATGCCTAGTATATTACATTGGTTGGTACAGGGATTAATTAATCCACCACTAGTGAAGAACATTAATTAAATGATGTGGTTGTAAAAAAAGTTTAAACTATGTTTATATAAATGACAAAATTTCACAATTAAAATTGATAGAATTGACAGATATGAGGTAAATATAGAATTACAAGAATTTTAATTGTATACAAATAACAGATAGATAAAAATTCTTAATAAGATTAAATTATTTGTAAAACTTTTAGGATACACAGTAAATGAGTTTAGGGTACATCCCGAAACGTTGTACAATTACAAAATATAGATTAATAATATATTCTAATTGGGCGTTTTCTACATCTCACCATTTAAAAAAATTATTATAATCAACTTCCTGAAAAATAAAGTAGAGTAATTATTCCTGATTTCCTAAATCAACTTTTTTATAACAGATGCTGATGTATATTTTCAAAAAAATAGATACATTTTCTGACAACTAAATTTCAAAATATTCCCCAAAAGATGTTTTTTTATTTAGATGGGTCTGCTGGTCAATAGAAAACACCTGTCTAAACCTTTGCTTTCATGCGGACGATTTTCAATTGGACGAAGAGGGGCACTTTTTTGTTACAATACATTATAATGGAACTGGCCATGGTTTTCGGATTTCTTTAACGAGATCGACAGTTAATATCTTTTTGCAAAGACCTGATGAAAATCAAATCCAAACATCAGTAATTTTTTTTTTGAGTGGGCAGCAGAAAACATTACCAATGTAAACTTTGCTTGTTTAGCCTATGAAGAATTTGTTGAAATCGAATTATAATAATAAAGATGACTGTTAAATAAATGAACCAATACCTTGAAAAGTTAGCATATTTTAATCTTTATGAAAGGACATGGAATATACTGTCAAAAGACACCTATCCCATATTTATAGATAAATTATGGAAGCCTCTGCAGCAATTTAAAAACTTCTGTTTTGTAGCCCATTTTGAGGAACCAACAGCTCTGTAATTCAATAACGAATGGACATGTCTTAATAAAATTTTACACTTTTCCAAATCTATAATTTGAAGCGTATCTGAAGTGAAAAGATTTGAAAGTGTGTTGAGTTTACGTAGAATGATCCAACAAAAACTGTAATAAAATTAATCGTAGAAAGTTTATTTGAATATTTAACACAGAAGGTAGAAGAATGGGCTCTTCAAATGAGGGCGTTGCTTTGGCCTTCTACAAGTCCGTCAACTTCGAGTTATTGAGATACTAAATCAAAACTATCACTAATAGAGGTGTTCTACGACTAAAAACTCTTTAGGAAATTTATCAAGTCGTAGTTTTATTTTGAAATATTGCACTTATTGAAGTTCGAGCTATCTAGGGTCGACTATAACTTGATGATTTAAATGTAACTTCAAACGACAGACTAGGAATCCTCATACGAGGCGGAAAAGATAAAGCTAGTCAATTCCGACTATTACAATACTTATAGAAAAACGGTCTAAACTTACAACTAATTACAAATGACTCATTTATATGACAGTAATAAGCCTTATCCGGACTTACGGAGTTGAGCTTTTGAACTCCGCTAAACCATCGAATTCCCCTCATATCTAATCCTAACTGCCCAAATCTTTCGTAAAATCCTTAATGCTCCTTACTTTGTAACAAATCAAAAATCATCTATCAGGACGTCAATGTTGCCTATGATGCCGATTTGGTCAGAACCAGATACTAATACATTCATGATAAACTTCTTAATCACCCAAACCCACAAGTTTCTAAACTGACTTCCGAAAAGAAGATGGCCTCAAGATCTTCTACTCAATAAATGTTATTAGACTTCCATCATTGGGTAGGTTCTTCACATGTCTATATCGTGCTATGGTATATCTAAGACCAAATTTAGTTGTATATATTTTAAAAAAGTTGTTTTTTTTTTTCGGCCAAGACTTCCATTGAAGTCCTGTACTGCCTAACCATGGTTGGGGGTTAAAGTTCTTCATTTTGTGGGACCGCCACTCAATGAAAAAAGTCAACACAACCCAGGCCGGATTCGAACCGGCACCGCCAATTTACATCAAATTGGTAAGACTGTGTCTTAACCACTGAGTTATGGGCGACCCTTTTAATAAAGTTGTAAATATCAATAAATAATTTTTTTTTTTTAAATGTAACTTAATCACTCCAAAATAAATAAGAAGAAAAATAAAACAACGATAGCTTTCAAAGATAAGCGAAATAATTTCCAAAATACATCAATCTATTCTCTTGACATCAAATTTAAATATAGCTCAAAAGATATGTAATCATTTAGGTACAAAATGAATTAATTATTTTGAACATTGAAACTACGTTAGATAAATAGATTGTTTGACGCTAAACGAAATTAAATATATTTAAATTATTTTACAATAATTAATCATACAATTTCAAAAGAAGGAAAATGGGCTGCGTTCTGATGATGAATGTTCCTATTGGGAACCGTTAACACTGACTTGTAGCCTTGATTTTTTTTCTCTTATTTCGTTTCAACTCTTATTATCATCGCCTGGACAGACTACTTCTGACATTTAACCACTTAAAAATATCCATTTAACTCAGACATATGGAAAAGTTAAATATTTTTCTGAAAAATAATAATTTATATTTGCTGTCCTTTATTATTAGAAAATTTCATACCTATATAAAATAAATATTTTTGTTAAAAAAAACAAAAACATTATTTATGAATATGTTTTCCTTATACGTTACAATGTATCTGGTAATTTTAATTGTTTATGTTCATTTTTTATGCATAAATAGCATTAATATGTAATGGATAATATTTTTTCTTAAACAATTAAACACTTTCTTGTCATGTCTTCACAAGAATAATTTCGAAAACCTAATGTTATGTTACATCAAAGAAAAACGTTATATATAAGGTATTTAATTAAATTATATACCCACCTTAAAAAACGTATACATATATTGTTAAGAATTAGTAAAATTAAACTGTAACAAAAGTTTGTAGGTGTAGGCGTTAAAGGCTTTCATTTATTCTTGAATTAATTGAAAATCTTTATTCTGGGACCTAAAAATATTTAATTTGATAATTTCAACTGAATTTGTCTGGCTATATTAAATAATGATAATAAAAAAATAAATAAAACTATAATAATAATTATATACATAAAATATGAATAAAAGATTCATATTCATGCAAGCTTGTGTTTATATTTATTATTTACTAGTTTATGAAAGACTGATAATCAAGGATATGAATATATAATTAATATCGTGTTGCTCATGTTAATGTTTTTTATTTTATAACAATCAAGACTGTAATGAACAACTTACTGTAATTTTTTATGAAAGATTAATTCAAAAGATATTGACATTTTGACCTAAATAATAAAAGTATAATTAAATTTTAAAAAAATAAAGGTTTTCCAATTACACAAGTATAGAGGTTAAAATTTGGAGTAATAAACAGTATTAAATAATAGATAACGTCAAATGATGAATAAATAATTCTTTTGAGAAATATTTTCTTGCCTTCCAAATACAATCAAAAGTGTATTTTAATTATTTTACCGAAAACATTAGAACTTTAAAAAACAGAATTTCTATTTACATTAAAACATAGAATTTTCTCACAAAATTGTTTCACCAAAATGGAGGGGATTATCAGTTTCTTCTATATAATGACCTCAATCTTATTTTTAAAGAAAATTTTATCTAGTTAATATCATAATATGATATCTTATTTATCTAATTTATATTATTGTATAGTTACTATCTATATGGTACTTTATCATTCGGTTCCTACTCAACAAAAAATGTGAGTTGCTTAAAAGAAAACACACAACTTAAATTTTCGTAATTTCTCCTTGGAGTGGGACAGATGGATATTCCTCTAGTTCATATCATAATATATTATAAAAATAGTTTATGAATATTTATCTGGTTTTACATCATAATATATTATATTTTTTATCTAATTTATATTATTGTATAGTTAATATGTATATAATACTTTAGCAGTCGGTTCCTACTCAACAAAAAATGGGAGTAGCTTAAAAGAAAACACACAACTTACTTTTTCTTATTTCTCCTTGGAGTAGGACATATGAATATTCATGGACACAGTTGGAAGGAAATTTTTGTTTGTCCTCAGGTTCTCTTTAATCACCTAATAAAACAGGCTATAAACAATGGAAAGTCAAAATTTTGTTTCTGAAACTAGGATTAATCACTTTCTACAAAGTGGAGCGAAACATGAAAGCCAAATTCCTAATTCCACACCCTTTTTTTTTGGGGGGGGGGGAATAAAGAGCTAATTTCAGACCAATCAAAAAAGAAACCTCTACTTCATTTGTATAAAATTAAAGCTTTTTAAATGAATAAATATTTATAGAAGTAGAATATCTTTAGCGCAACAGGAGACGGGGAAAAACATTCCACAGCTGTGATTTATAATATTAAATAACTTTCTGCAATTTGTCCGCCTGTAATTCCTCTTACAAAAAATTTACTTAAGCCAAAATTTATTCTTAATTTTATATTGATGATGAACTGATGGTGCAATTAGAACACAATTACCATGGGTAGCTATTAATGATGGCTTTTTGTTTAACAAAAACCGAGACTTGCTTATCACTTTGCTTGAGGCGGCGAAAACGGAAACCTTATCCTGAAGCTGAACTTGTGAACTTGGAAGGTAATTGTATTCTCTACATCAACAAAATCGTCTAAATCGAACCTGTATTAATACAAATACGTAGTAAAAGTAATTTTCATAGGTTCTCATGTAAACCCATTCACTTGTTTTAATTTTTCCTCAAAAACTAAACATCTCCCGGTATATTTTTTGATGTTAATTTAAAAATTGGTTAAATTAAAAAAAAAAAAGCTAAATTATAATAAAATAAATAAAATAATTAAAAATAAAATCGAATATTAGAGAAGATGGAGCATCAAAAGGCTTTAGGAATGTTTCCCAAAACCATTAGTGTAGTTTTAGCGAAAAATCTATAGTAAAGGTTTTTTGGCTACTAGGCAGTTTGAGATGCCACATCAGTTCACCTACCCAAGACACAATCGTGGCACAGCACTGGCGTGTCCATGAAATTATAATTTTTGGAATAATTCTATATGATAATCTCCACATTTTATCCTAAACAAAAGGAGGCCATGAATGAAATAATTTGTGATCTTATATTTTTAAATATACCTGAAGAATCTTTTCAATTTTTTTATTGTTTTTTTTTTTTTATACATCAGATATTGTTGACTATGGATTTGATTCAACTTAGAACAGTAGATTATATTTATGAATAGTATATCTTTATTTGCCTAAGCTGCAAAACATTAGAAAGTTATATCAAATTATAAAACCTAAGACCCTTCTCAAGAAATTTTTTTGGCCTCCCCAAAGATAATTTTTGAATTCACTCCTGCTAAAAGATCAATGCTTTTTTTTTTTTTTTTTTGAGAGGCACAGGAGGCTCAGAAACACAAAGATACGTTTAAATATGCACACTGGAAATTTGACCCGTTAATAATACCTATTTATTACTTAGAAACTGTAAGAACTTTATTATGTGCTTTATTGTTTATATCGCTCTTTTGTACTTCTGCCAGAGTATGGAGTGAATAGAAAGTAAATTATTTTTTCCGTTTTAATAGTTGATATATCATTTTCAGAAACTCTAACAAATTAGAAAGAGTAAACAAAAGGTCAAAGTGTTTTATATGAAAGTTAGAATCTATTTTTCACAATTAATAAAAATATATAATAGATGATGTACCTCAGGTTATATCTTAACTTTTTTACTTTCTTTCTAGTCATAATAAAAATAATGTCTTTGTTTTCAATTAAATCATCAATATTAATTAAACACGCCGATAATTTAATAATGTGAGAAATAATAATTATAATAATTGCTAAATAAACGTCAATGTCTCCGTAATATCCAGTATTATTTAATTATTCTATTTTTTATTAATAGTTAAATTCAAAATTAAAGGATTATAATTTTATGATCCGAAAAATCATTATCAATTAGGGTTACCTAATGATCTTTGAATTTATTATTATCTTCTTTTTATTGCAAGTTTATGTTTGACAAATAATAACTTACGTTTGGCCATTGCCAAAACGTATTTGTTACAGCTAAAACTGGTATTAACTGGGAAATACTAGTTTTAACCAAACCCAATCAGTCAGAACTAGATTTAACTGGTCAATACTTGTTTTAACCAATCCTCTTTAACTAGAAGAAACTAGTTTTTACCAGGCCAAACATAGTCAATACAAGTTTTCACTAAATATTTTGTTTAACTGTAATATATCAATTTCATTTTTAGAAACAGTGTAGTAAAAATGTATTACATAGGTGAATATATTATTTTCTTTATTACAAACTGTGTTTTCAAAAGCTAAAAATTATGAACAGCGAATTTCGACTTCAATGTATTATATCTTACTAAAACTAAGGAAAATGGTAAAAGAAAGCACTACGAACAAGTTTTCTCACTTTAAACAAGGGCTTGAACGGACGGTAACATTCGTGAGAATTAGGGAAAATTTGGCTTTAAATTTCTTTCAGTTCTTAATTAGCTCGTAACTTATTGGAACAGACTACATCAAATTTCAATGCTGAAAAAATTATTTGATCTTAATTCCAAAATACCCAAAAAGGTGACAATTAGCCAGCAAAAGTGACATTCCTAAGTTATTCAATTTATTATTCCTTTTTTTCACTCCAAAAATGAAGATAATTGATCATCTTTCATTGACTAAAAATCTCAATTTTTAAGCCGCAACAAGCCAATAACACATTATGTCTCCAAGAAACGAACCATTTCCTCTCACATTAACATTACCAACAAGAAATTTCTCTTAAAAAATATTTTCAATTAAATTACAAAGAATTACAAAAGTTGAGAATCTCCTTAATCTCACACTTAAAATCACACCTCAGGAGATTAAAAATGGAGTCAAATTAAATTGAAATACAATGAACCCATCATATTTTCAGAATAAAATAATTTGATGACCCCAAACCTATTGGTACTGTCACAAAGAAAGTAAACTTTCTATATATTCAAGTTTTAATTAAAACATTTATAACGAATATTTAGTTTAACTATAACGAAAATTTAGTTTCCAATTCATTCTCGTTAGAATTTTAAGTAGAATTAGAAAATTTAAAGTTAAAGAAAAAAAATAGAAGCACTAATACTTTGAGACAATGTCAGTAAGTGAAGCCATTTTACAGGTATCAAGTGGTAGGACCAGCTAGCTACACGACTATAGCTTAGATGTCTTTGACATCAAGGGGTTCTCTTCGGCAACCTGGCAACTTAGGGAGTCACTTATTCGGTCTAGGTAATATTTACGAGTATATATTATATGTAAATAGGGAATAAAGGTTAAGTGACCAAATCGAACTTTTGGAATTCAATAAGAACAATCTAACTAATCGACCATCGCCGTCGACTTGTAGTTCTATAGTTGTTAAGTTCGGACACAATCTTAACCCGATGATCACTAAGAATCCTTACTTAACGTCTGAAGTTTAATAAAAATGTTCATTGAACATCAATTGTTCAATAAGGATACTTATTGGTACTGTATTTCGACAAGTGGGTCCAAATGGTCCTTTTTGCCAACTCCTGATGACTACTTTGATATTGCCACCGCTTTTTGCCAAAGTTGCGAGTTTCAAGATTCAATTCTTGGGACCGCCAAGAAATAAATTTTAACTGCCCCAGGTGGGAATCGAACCCATAACGTTTCGCACTGAGAACCCAGAGACCTATGTCCCAGCCCGCACTGCTGTCACATCCCTAATAAGGATTCTTAAGTACATTCCATTTACATGATAGCTTCATAGTCTGCTTAAACGACCATCGCACTATGCTTGTCCAGTTACAATACGACATAAGCAGAGGTTTCACGTGACTATAGACATATCTGTTGAGCAAGTTCGTTGCATACTACCATTCAATGTTACTGGCTACGAAAGCTGCTATTAACATCACACCGACACACTGGATAAGTCGTCCCTAAAGAAACTTTACTTTAAAACCGAATGATATGAACTCAATTTAAATACTTAGTCATTTCATAGAAGAAAATCAATTACATATTTGTTAGTTCGACCTTGTTTAATACTGTAAACTTTTGCTGGTCACCAACGCCATTTATTTATGTTTATAATTATTTCATTATTTTTTCTAATTTTATTTTTTGTCTATTCTACGTCATATTTGTTATAGTAAATTTTGAGATTTTAAAAATTAAAATACTAATTTCGCTGTTCGATATGAAACATTAGCATTCCTGAAAGATATGGCTTTATTGTCATTTTGTTCGTACTGAGATCAATCGTAGATAAAATTATTTAGTATAAATACTTTTGGTTCTATTAATTTATTGAAATTTACCACTGTATTACATTAAAATACATCTAGTAATTGCGATGTGTGTAACATTACTATGGCATGACTTAAAATTTATTCTTGTAGTGCAACTCTTCGTAAGAATTCATTGATGTTTTTTATGTAAAGATGCGCGTAACGCGGGGTTTAAGTATGTTTTAATAGAGATTTCTCAACACTTGAGTATCATAAATGCACATCAAACATGTGTCATGATGTCCAACTATCAAGGTCATAAAACCTAATCCTGCAATAAATTCTGAACATAGAACTGTCAAGAAGAAGATAAAGAACGAATTATCTTTGTTGATGATTTAATGAAACATAAAATGTTGAATCGTTTATTTTTAAGCATTGAACTAACCACAAAAGATAAAATTCCAGTATTTTTACGCTTTTATTAATCGGAACTTCTGCAATAAAGTCTTGCTGTAAATAAACAGAAAGCAAATATTTAGTCGCGTACTGACGTGTTGTTTGTCGCTGTCCTCTTATCAGAAATATTTATCGCTAGACAAAGAAACGTTTTATTTGTCATAATAGATTAATTCCTCGAACGACATTCTGAAATGCCTTCTCGATTGGGAAGAATATATTAAAGAGGAGAGGACTGAACGCTTAGCCTGTCTTTAAGGCCATTATTGTTTAAAACAATAACAGGGTGCTTAAAGGCCATCTCTTGGTCATTACTACTCTTCTATTTGGGCGCGAGGAGGTATGATTGCGTTGCCAATCGGTTACAACAAAAAGAATCTTGAATTAATTTCATTGGTGATTATGGCCATAATAAACTTAACAACAGTCATTAATTAATTATTTTCTGTAGTTATATGTACGGACTTTCCTCATTCCATAGAGCAGTATAATCTACATTATAGTATTATTGTCACCATAGCAATCAAAATAATTGCTAATGAGTACTTCAACAAAAATTACATTACGTCTTCAATTTAAAAAGAAAATTATAGGAATACATTACACATGCAGATGAATCCGCCGTAATTTTGAGAAAATGAGAGTATAAGTTATCTCCTAAGGTGGCAATTATAAACTTAATTTTAAAAATTAACCCATAAAGGTATTGGCTAGAGTACATAGTTAAAATCTATCTGCAATAAAATCAAATGCACAAGTGGTCAATATATTTTTATTCACTAAATATAGGAATTTTATAACAACACAAATCAAAACACTATGCACAAAGAAGAACCACGTGGATGAATTTATTTAATTTTAAGTAGTTTGCTCAAAAAATACATAAATTCTTCGTTTTTTACAAAATATTGTACCCTTGGTAAATGTATCCAAAAAGAGTGCATAGTTATTATAAATTAATAAAATATATACAATAATTTTAGAAATATAAAAATCTTAAAAAATTAAATGTTAAATGTTGGTTGTCCAATATCACCAGAAAATTACATATAATCATAGCAGCGCTTTATTAGTTATTACAATTATTTGCTTAAAGAAATTAATTTCAAATTATTAATGGTTTTCACTTTTTTTGTGGGGGGAGGAGCAGCTGCCTCCTCCAGCCCTTCACTGGGTACGACCATGATGCAAGATGCAGTTTTAATTGATAATTCAAATCCCTACTTTCCCCATTTCTCTCGCCAACGTTAATCCAAGAAAAAATTACAATAGGACTAATGAGTTCAAATTTTTAAAAAGAATGTTGTAATAAATTCGTTGTTTATAAAAATGACAAAACATTGTGGTTTACGTACCTCCTCACCTTATAGTAGGAAACTCAAAAATAGATAGGTAATATATCATATGTTGCTTAATGTATGAATTTTTCTTGTTAATTTATGTTCATTGCTGTTGACGAAAATTTAAGTGTTTTAACAAAGGACATTAAAATACAGGGATCCAGGATATCTTAAAACCAAATCAAGTATTTAAATAATGGAAACGAGTGGATTTATTATGTATGCATACATTTAGCAATCGTTATAAATTTTTACGATACAAAAAAAAATTAATATAACATTAACATTTAAATGTAAGTAACAGTAAATTTATATTAATAAAACGTACGTTTAGGTAATTCAGGAAATACATTCTACGGAGCGAAAGAATTTAGTGACTTATATATTTAGAGATAGTGACAATTATTATTTTGATTTTTCAACACATACAGAAAATACCAACTCTTGGCTGATTTTAAAACTTAATCGAAGCAAGTACATAGCTTTGTTTAATTTACACCTCTCATTTTCCAGCAATAGAAATAAAAATAGTATTTTGATTAAAATTTGGTTGATATAAATGGACAATTAATAATTAACTAAGGATAATTACGCTCACTTAAATTAGAAGCTTAAAGAAAATTCATTTACTTAAACTTCTTTGTGCGACAGAAATTTGTACTTCATCGATCATAAAATGTTATCATATACATATTTTCTTATTGAACATCACTATTTTTTTTTTAGAAAACATATATGAATATTCCGTTAAATATTATCGATATAATTAATAATTTTGAATACAAAAAATTAAATTTACTTTTACTTTTATGTTTTACTAATTTTTTTTTTTTGCCACGTATGTTTCATATTCATCTTCACCTTGTCATGGCTATGATTAGGGACTAGAAACCATACATAATAATATACCTGAAGGCGTTTAATGGTTAGCGAAAATTATTTTTTTTTTTACGTCTTAATTATTTATAACTGCAAATCAATAAAAGCTTTTAAGAAGAATTGAAAGGATATCTAAATTAAATCAGCTTGCATAATTCCCAGCGCCGTAGTACACTCCTAAGATAAAAATCAGCGCCTTTATCACTTAAACAATTTTATTTTTGGAATGATAAACATTAATATTTATTTTCTTATTAACCCAAGAAAACCACAATTTCTAAATTTATACGATTTCTTGATTAGAAAACACCTGCCAAAATAGTCACCTGTTAGTTATGAAAATTAGGCTGATATATGCGCAAGCTTGTGGATGAGTTATTTGGAATGGCTGGTACAAGCTCAATTTGTGACCGACCAGTCGGTGTCGGTTTTTGGACACATTTCAAGCTTTTTTTTAGGCAAGCGATTCTGCAACATCAACTGGTTTGTGCTTAGCATTGTGTTAGAACTACCAACAGATATACATCTTTAGCTCTCCGCGGTTTAATTAATTAAAGAATTACCTTAAACTTTAGAATCAATAATTAACTCTATTTTAAAATTGTATACACCAAAAAATTTCATCAATTGGGTGTAAACACATTTTTATTTTTGGCTTAAGATAGCACAGTTATATATTTATAAAGACATTTTATGCCTAGGTGATTAAATTAATAAATTAGGGTTAACATTCTAAAACGAAAATTGAATTTGTAGGATGTGTAGTACTATTTCAATGAATTTTTACCACCTACTTTACTGATATTTACGTTTTCTTTTATTTTATGCTGCTCCTTTTTATAATTCAAACAATTTAAATCGAAGTTAATAGCCGATACAAGTCCGAAGTCCACTATGTTTACCCCGCTGTAACACACAAGCGTGAGGAAGTTCATAATTTTTTACCAAGAATTTGTAGGTAATTTGGATTTTCGGCAAGTGGATCCGACCTTATACACAATAAGATATACAAAATTATTAAATAAATAAAGAAGCATAGCTGGGATATAGTTAAAGAAATCTCAAAAATAAGTTAAATGAAAACAAAATGATATAGTTATAAATATATTTAGATATAATTAATTAATTGATTATTTAAACGTAGGAAAACTAAGATATCTATAATAAAGATATTTATAATAGTTGACCGTGGATATTACATATGAAGAGAAAGAAAATGGTAGGAGGTGCGGCCAGAAAATAACTACAATAAGTTGTAAAAACTTATTTAAAAGTGCCAACGTTTCGGCCAGAATTTCTTGCCTTCATCAAGGCTACTAGTAGAAAATCGTAAATCTAAGTAATAATTATAATATATAAAGTAATATATAAAAAGATCTATATACAAATATGATATAGAAATCTAAGTACTTAAATTTCTAAGTACTTTACTACTAGTAGCTCTAATAAAGGCTAGAAATTCTGGCTGAAACGTTGGCACTATTAAAAACGTTTTTACAACGTATTGGTGTTATTTTCTTACTGCACCCCCAACCATCTTCTTTCTTTTCATATAAGATATCAATAGGTTTTTTTTTTTAAATAATTTTTTAAACATCTCAAAACAATCCTTGAAGTATAAAAAATATATATAGAATGACGTGCCGATTTTTTTTTGCCTTAGTTTGTTTAAAATGGTATAACAATCATCACATTAATGATTTTTCTCGGAATTATCTTCGGGTAGTGATATTTTTAATTTATATTTGTAAATCTTAACTTAATTAAATTGTATTTTTATGAACTAATTAAAAAAAGAAAGAAATGTTTTTTTTTTATACTTTTCCTACAACTGAGGGTTAATTTAGGATTATTTAAATATATTTAAGGATAATTAGTTAAATAATTAATATGAAAAAGTTAATTACTCAATTAGACTATAATATCATTTAATATATTAAGAATGTATAATTGCAATTTACAGATCTTAAGTTACATTAAATAAAATCGGAAGTTCCAAATACATGGCAGCTAACAAAATAAATAAAAAATAAAATTAATTTAATTTTTAACCCGGGTGATTAAAAAAAAAAATCATAAAACAGCTTTTAGAAATAGGAATTAATTGAAAAGTAATAGGTGGTGTATCAGGTAATTGTCATATTAGTAATAATTAATTAAATAAAACAAGGCTGAGTCCATTTTTTTCTTTAAATGAGTTAGACATTGTTTTCGTCAAGTGGTTCCATCCTCAGTTTAATACTGAAACTCTTTCGTTTAAAAACGCCTAGAAACGTGTTAAAAATTCGTTCGAAAACGTGACTTTTATACAAAAAAAACTGTGAGTATTACAAGCGCGTAGTTCACTAATTAAACTTCGTTAAGCCTTTGGTTGAATGTATGTTATTTTATTGTAGCCATTGTGGTGAAGTACGGTTTTTTTTTTCCGATCGGCTGAAAACTGCTGCTAATTGGGCGTGTCTGTGTTTGTAACTACGCATACAGCGTAATTAATTACGATCGATTGAAATCTAGTCCTGGAATTTTTTTTTTTAGTTTTTTAAGCTAGGATAGTCAATGGTAACTGTATAATACTGCATTTAATGTATAATATTGTTTATATTTCTTTATTTTGTTTTTAACAAGAAGTTCTAACATTTTAAAACATTCTCTTAATAGCATTCTAAAAAATGTAAAAAAAACTAAATTTCTTATCGTTCTTCTTCCATTTCAGACTTAGAAAATAAAAATCCAATACTGTTGCTTATTCGTTTTATGGCAGAGATAAAGCAAGCTTTCTTAAAAATCTCTTTCGTTAAAAAAAAAAAAACGCCCAGCAACCTGTCAAAATGGTTTCGAAAACGTATTTTTTACAAAAAAGAATTTAAGAAGGATAAGTCCTCAGTTTTAAACCAGGACCAGTGCAGCCAATCTCAGCAGAATATTTCGTCAACGCGTCCACGAAAAAATTCATTAAACCTTTGGTTGAATATTTGTTATTACGTTTTAGCCATTATAGTGAATTAAGTTGTTTTTTTTTACCCCCTAAGAACTGCAGCTAATTGGAAATGTCTAATAGCGCACAGTCTAGAATATTTGTTTCAGTTCATTGTTTTGTTTCCCAAGCTAGGACAGTCAGTAGTAACTGTACAATATTAAATGCAATGTATAACATTATTCTTATACACATACGCACATATATACATACATATACATACTAAAATATTAAGATTCTAAAAATGTGAAAATTATTACAATTTAGAATGTCCTTCTAGCACTTCAGCCTTTTGACTAAAAAAAAATTATTTTTCTAGGTCTGAATAAAGTACAAACATTGAAAATATTTTTATCATCAACTTAAATCTTTCCCAGCCTTAATATGTCTAGTTTTTAATAATTCAAGTAGAAGAAACTAGATATTAGTAAAAGGAAGTATTTTTCTTATCGTGAGGTACATATATCTCCCATATATATACATCACAATTCTCAGCGACAAAAAGCTGAAAGATGAAATGATCTATTACCTACAAATATTAAAAGACAAATAAATAATTATAAAATAATCAGGACTACTAACAACATAAGAAATATATATAATCTTCATAAATAGTTTCATTTCTGACAAATGTTCACAAAGAAAAAGTATTTATACACATACCACAATACTAGAAAACAATACTAAAACCATAGCAAATATTTGTTAATAAGGAGTAATACACGAGGACTGATAAGCAACTGTTAAAGTTGTATTGTATTTTTCAAGCAGGATGAAAGCTCATGAACTGGAAAAAAAAACATAGTAGCTTCTGAAAACATATGTGAGAACTAGTTGACCTAGAACGCATGCTTTCGAGATGACCGACATACCAACCCGTCGCAACTATATAAATCCTATATCATCTCAAAAAGGCTTCCAGAATTTTTAGCTAGAAATATCTTATTCCAAATAGTTTTTGGTCTAGCTATAAAATGATTGGTGGAACACAAAAATTGGTATAATAGATTGAAAATCATTGTGAAACAGCTAAAAAGTTAAATATTTCGATGAAAGACTATTTAATTATAAAATAGAATACGCTATAGATATTTCGACGATTACAGCACTTACTAGACAAACGGTTTAAACTTCCAACACATTACAAAAGACTGATCAACATGACTGTAATAAGGCTAATCTGGACATATGGAGTTGAGCTTTGGGGCTCCACTAAACCTTTCAAATCATCTCGTATCCAATACTTACGATCCAAAATCATTCTTAGAATCCTCAATGCCCCTTACTTCGTCACAAAATACAAATAAAGTCATACTTAAAGACCTTAATGTTCCATATGTAACCGAACTACCCCTAACCAGGTATCATTCCTTCCATTATAAACTCCCAAACCTACTAATATTTCTAACCTTACTTCATCTTCCATTCTTGAGGCCTGAAAAGAATATGGCCACGAGACCTGCTAATGTAAAAACATCATTAGAGTGCTACCAACGGGTTATTTTTCTACACGCCTGTATCACTTCATTTTAACTCAGATCAAATTCATAGAATGTATTATTATGTACAGTTGTAAATTTCAATAAAGATATTAAAAAAAATAATTTTTTTTGAAACATGTTTTATTTAATTATCCAATGCTGACTTAACCAATTAGAGGAATTTACTACCGCGTTCTCTAGTAAGCATTGGACTATTATTTTTATGAGGGTGAAAGCGAAAATGTTTATGAAACAAAGATCTACTTAATGATTGACGAGCTGTTTAAGGTAGGACGGAACACGTGTACAGTGGCCCAACATGTTCCAAAATTTGAGTTAGACGAATTTTCACTAAAATACGTGTATACTTTATCCTCGTAAGTTATAAATGTGGTGAAATTGTGCCATCATTATTTTTATTGTTTAGTAAACTTTATTTTTTTTTTAGATTTAAGAAATGTATAAACAAATCTAATAGAATAGCAAGTTTTATTTTACTAGTTTTTATACTTGGATTTTTTTTAAAAGCCGGGACTGTTTTACAAGCTCTGTGAATTCTTATCCCCCACATAAGTTCTTATCTCACTGATAGATTATTCAGAGTAAATCACTATCGAACCTATTCATCGATCTTTTCTCAGTCTAGCGGTAATCCTCAAGGTAGTATCCTCAGTTCCATCTGCTAGAGAAGTTTATCTCTGAATGAATAATGACCCGTTACTTGTAAGTAAACTTCTCCGAACCCATATCACAACTGGAGAATGTTATCAAACCTACAAACTGCCTAATAGTATCCTTTAATAATAATCCACTTATTCCTGTCGAAAATATCGGCTATGTAGGACTAAATCCAGACATACGACTGACTTGAAACCCTCATACAAGACTGAAACGACATAAAACTGCACGTTAATTCCGACTATTATAACACTTATGAGACAAATGGTACCAGTTTCCAATTAATTACAAAAGGTTAAATTAATATAATAAGGCCTATCTGGGTATACAAAGTTGAGCTTTGAGGCTCCACTAAATTTCCACCATCGAATTCCTCTCGTATCCAATCCTAACAATTCTAAATCCTTTGTAAAATCGCTCATTGCTTTGTCACAAATACAATTTTACTTTAATGTAATATATGCATCTATCCCGATCTAGATATGAACCCTTCATAATCACACAAACCCACTCGTTTCTGACATTGAATCCTATTCTATTCCTGATAATCCTTTGAGCCATCAGAAATGAAGATGGCAATGCAGAAGTGATTTTGAAATACAACTAATGGGTAGTTTATTGACAAACCCCTCATCTCATTATACCTTGATCACGTTTACTTGTTTGTAAATATATTTAAATTAAAGTGTGAATACGTATGTAAATTTCAAAAATAATTTTTTTTTTTAAAGAAACTACAGCATTCTTTATCGACAGTGTTTTAATTAATGGTTTGATTGTTCCACTTGTTGCTTAAGAGTGTTTCAACCTATGCTTGATTAGGAATGTTTTTACGATCACAATGTTTTTATTTACAAATCATTATAACTAATAACTGGTCAGGAACAAACTTATTTATGCAGATATACTGATAATATTTACATAATGGATTCTATTGCACTGCGCTGTACCATGCATAAAATAAGATCCCTAATGTCATTGTAAATAAGTTAATATTTTTTTATGTAGCTACACGCAACAATTCGAATCGCTTGTCAGAATAAATTATGGAAATTTTCATGAAAATAGTACATATTAATATTATTCGAAAGTTAAAATACTTAGAAATTCAATCAGAGGAGGGAAAAAAAAGGTCAACGAAGTTCTTGTGTTCTGCAACTAAAGGAAATCTCCCACACTTTTTGCAATTATATCATGATTAAGTTTCCTTTGCAGGATATCATTCCTTAAGCAAGGATTGTCTACCCTGGGAAAGGAAATACATATTCTGCGGAAGATACTTTCACCCATCTTGTTCTTATTTCACTTATCCTATCTTCCGGCCAATCTGGAGAAAATCCATGTAAAGTACTATAAAGAACTTTTATAGTACTTCATAAAAAGTCCATGCAAATGTATAGACTGAATATATACACGAAATATGAGGCGTTGAAAAACAAAATGGACTAAACCACCGGCCGTGATTTTAAGAATAATCCTTTATTTTCTGTTTTTATTTACTCAGTAAAGTACGTCCAATATGGTCCGACTAGATGAAAACATCTAGTGGTCGGTGCCAAAATAACATACAGAAATGATAAACATAAATGAAATATGAGTTAGTTACACTTTTGATTATTTGGGCGCTGTGGAGGCTAATACAATTTGTAAGCTAGAACAGTACAGTCTGAATTAATTTATAGCAAGAAAACTAATAATAACATTAATAGTTTTAATATGAAAAAAATAGAAGCTGAGTACCAGATAAAACTACAAGAAATCATATTCCATCATGATAACAGGTTTTTTATTTTATTTTATACCAGATCGGCCTGGTATGGGCATTACATGGTTGATATAACCGTTATATTTAATGATAACAGGTTAGGATTAGTTTATAAAGGTGTATGAATATGGGACAATCGTCCCGTAACGTTGTACAACTAAGAAGAAAATATTGAATAATTATATATCATTAGAGACCATTTTGCGAGACTTAGTTATTTCTCTGTTCCAGTTCAACAGTGTAACATCTCAAAAATGGTTATTTTGGGATACTCCTATAATTTTAACAATAAGATAATGTTAGATCTATGTAGCTCAAAACTGTAATATCTCGAAATATTTTTTAATAAGATTTTATGACATATGTTTGACGACGATTCTGTATTTTACTGTATAGATATTAACCTTATTGCTAAGATTACGCGCATATCTCAAAATGATTATTTTTTGAAATGATACACCGTTGAACTAGAACAGTGATTTAGACTCGGGGAAACTCAGAAAGTATGTTTCGAATACGAAATTTTTTACGAACGGTATGTTTCCCCTTACTATATATTCCATATATGGGTAAGTGAAAATAAAAATTTGGAAGGATACTTCGTAAACATTTTAAGTAAATCGAATGGCGCTTTTGAAAATTAAATACATTCATGTAATCAGAAAGCAAACTTTTAAATTAACATTCAGTTGAAGAAGAATCTACCTTAAACTTCATTTGGTTACACCTTACATATAAGTACTTTGAAGCTCTACAAGAAACTTAATACCACTAATGACGCTGCTTCAGAACAAGGAAGTTAGAAACTCCGCCAATGGTATCAAACAGCGAGGCTTTGTTTAGTTTGGGACAATGTTCTTGGCCCAATCAGCGCTCATATCCTCGGGGCCCAACTGTAAGGGGAGGCAAGAGTATTATTAACCATCTTAATTCACCAAGAAGCAAACAGTGTAATTGTTAATTTGCTATGGTACTCTGATTAAAGCTGTTAAAATACTAAGTTATTTATAACATGCATGCAATTGTCAGTCCAATATGTATATAATACTAGCAGACCCGGCATTGCTTCGCTATTGCTATATTTGAGTCTTGAGCATTTTGCTCATGTTGGAAAATTAACGTCTATATTTACCTATTATTTCATCTGTTTTGTTTAAAATTTTGCCTAGCTTTCGTTGACTCTTTAATATTGTTATTGTCACTTCTTTGTGCCTTCTTTTATCTTCCCACTTTTACTCAATTCAGTTTTGCTCTGGCCTCTGGTAAGGGTAAGAATGAGCGTTTCTCTCATTAGTGCACTCCTAAAGTGACATGTTATTTTCTCATTTAAGCATTTTTCTCACCTGGACACCTCCTGCGTTTCTTATTTTAAATCGTGAGCCAAAACAAGAAGATCTTAGATCTTTTAAGAAATCTTGATTCTTCAACTCCTGATGAAAGAGCTTCAATTTGAAATTGCATTGAAAGTAATCGCAAAGATTTTTTCTACATCACATCCAATTACATTTAAACAAAAAACCTTACGGTAACTCTAGTAACATAAATAGTAACAGCTAACTTTGCTGTTATTAACGTAAGAATTGGATTAAATGCAGAGATGTTATGAACGATTATATGAAAAATGGTCACCGGAATAAAACAAAAATTATTCAAATAAATGGAATCTAAAAATTTTCAATTTCTAATTTCTTTAAAAAATGGTAATTGAGGGTTTCTGACAACGCTAAAAATGGATATGATTGGCTTTTTCGTAAAGAAAAAAAATTGTCGACACAATTTACTGAAATCCTCACTACGTTTATTTAATTTTTAGTAAATAAAAAATCATTTAATCAGTAATATTTTTTTCTTATTCTCCAGAAAGAGACAAATCGATTGGCATATAATAACCATGAAAAGAAGTATACTTTTTGAGCACCGCGCCAAAAATGCTTAATTTTGATACTTTTTTTCACCGTAAAAATCAGGCCAGCCGATATTCTTCCTTGAAAAATCATCAACATTTAGTTAAACGCCCCGCCACAATCGGATGAGCGTTATCGCAGTGCATAATGAACAAAAAACAAATATTCATTTTTATACAATAGATCTACCTTCACAAGATTTTTGTTTTTCTTACCTCCTTTATTCTAAATATGCATATAACAATATTAATATATACCTAAGTACATAAAAAACGTAACTGATGCCCTTCCTTTACCATATCACATTATAAGGGATTGGGCTGGATT
The DNA here is from genome assembly GCF_000696795.3 of Halyomorpha halys. Classification (NCBI taxonomy): domain Eukaryota; kingdom Metazoa; phylum Arthropoda; class Insecta; order Hemiptera; family Pentatomidae; genus Halyomorpha; species Halyomorpha halys. The sequence goes on along the minus strand of NW_027108254.1, from coordinate 237,540 downwards.
CGCTGAAGGTACAAAGTACCACTGGTCAGAGGGTACAAAGAACGGGGAGGGCCGCTCCGCTGAGGGATAAAAGGTGAGATGGGTTAAGTGACTTCAGGCTGCGGAGCCCGAAGCCCTTCCCTCGGCGAGGACGTCGACCAAGGTGACAGTTGTCTTGCCACCTCCCGGGCTTGGTGAAGGGGCGACCTCTCTGAACAGCGGGTTAGCACATGCCTTCAGCCCATCAAAAAACTTGATGTGCCTGCGGCCTATGAACTCCGGCACAGAGGGGAGCTGGAGCTCATCATGGATAGCACTGTTTCCGGCTCTTTGGAGTGAAGTTCCTCGGACTATTCGCCGAAGGAGGGAATTTTGGAAACTCTGTAGCTTTTTCAGCGTGGTCTTGAAGAGGAGTCGCAGGAGCGGGCACCATAGAGCAGAGTCGGGCGGATGATTGTTTTATAAATCTTCAACTTGACCCGAAGTGAGATCTGCTGTAAAGTGAGCAGGTGGTACAGCCTGTAGAACTTCAACCGGTCCAGTTTGAGTCTCTCCTCGACATGACTGGAGAAAGTAAGATGCCTGTCAAGTGTCACGCCGAGGTAGAGGATGGTGTTCGAGATCCTTCGGCCTTCGACCTCCACTATTAACCGCCGGGGGAATTTGCCTCTCTTGCCCTTCTGAAAGGACATGACTAAGGCATCCGTCTACGCAGGGTTCACCCTGATGCCATACCTCTTCAGTGCAGTTACGATGGTAGCAGAAACTTTTTCGGCATGTTAGAGCTACCTTCGGACTCATGTTAGAGGCGTAGATCCCGGTATCGTCTGCAGTAAGTAGTACAGTCCTCCTCTTGGTGACAAAGTTCCTGATCAGCTTCCAAAACTGTCGATGGTTATCATGAGTCCTCAGGAGCTGGTCATGCCAGAGCGCGGTTCAAAAGATTTGGATTTCCTGGAAGCTTATGCAGACATACCTCATATCAATCACAACGAGAAACGAGAAATGTGTTATTCTGTAATGCTATCCAAATACATCGGGTAGCTAAAAAACACGGCATACTTATCGAACCGGGATTGGATGTATAATCACTAGTATATATTAATAATTTTTCTTTTTTCAGACATTACTTAACTATAACCTAAATACAATATATTTCAAATATTATTATCATTTAACAATTTTATTGTATTTTTTAATCTCCTTCTTCTTCTCACACAAAGTTATATTACACTGTCCTTATCCATACTTTCCCTTATACCGGTCTCGACTTTATCTTCCTTATTCTCTCAATTTCACTCTATCGTACCTCTCTTATTCAGTGATGAGCAACACATGTTCAATCAATTTAATAAATGCAATTCAAATTAAATAAAATTATCAATAAATAGAAATATAAGAACATATCAAAAATAAAATAGCCACAGCAGTAGAACAAATTAATGAGTTAAAAAAAAATTAATAAATTAGAAAAAACATATAAATAAGTTTCAAAAAATGAATAAAAAGTTTTTTTAAAACACTAAAATAAATAGGTTAAAAAGAAAGACAAAAAAAAGAGAATAATTTTGCAATTATTATATTAACCGTTAAACGGGATTTCCTCTCTTTTTTGAGCTTTTATTTTGCTAAGTGAAGTAGAAATAAAAAAATAAAACTTTATATTCATATTAAATAAATTTTAACCTTAATTTAAATTAACTGTAGCAATAACATGAATAATTCATTTATTATTCAAGTCTTTCTTAAAGAGTTCGATTAAAAAACAAAAATGAGAAAACAGATTCAGTCTTTATAAATTCTAATTATATATGTTTTAATTACCAATGTAAATGGACAATGAAGCAAAATTATCTCATCTCCAATGAGGAAAATGAAAACCTCAAGAGTTGTAGAAGATGAACGGTTTTTGAGTTATTTCAAAAACTAATAGAAATTCAAACGTAATATTAACTTTCCCGAATATTTTTAAAACAAGTGGTATCGCAATATTGTAATCTCTTACAAAAAAGTAAATTAAAATAAAAGAATTATAATTTAAGTATATATAAGAACTTAATTTTACCTAATGCGTAACGTCTTTGAAGGAAAATTGTCGTATCTCAAAGATACAACACTTTCTCCTCAAAATGTATCCTTAAACCTATAACACTTGTCAAAAGGTGTATTTCAATTGAGCTCCTAAAAAATCCCTTAAATTATTTTTTTTTTTTTTTAAATGGAACCACAAACAGTTAAATAAACTCACAATAATACAGTTTCAAGTGCAGAAAATGCTATTACAGTTTCACTAAGTGTATTGTGAATTTTGAATTTTCGATGTTTTTAAGTAACTCTACTGAAAAACCCTTTTCTCAAAATATTCTATTGGCTTACACCACTATTCCCTTTACCGCACCACATATGTAAATGATCTGATCAATTAATCTGAATAATTTACAGAATTAACTCAAAATTTGGATTATATTCAAATTGAGTAATAATCACCCACTCATCCCATACAACGTGTAGGAGTTTGTGGGCGGTCATGAAAAACATCAGCCCCCTTCTAATTTCTTTAAAAAATGGTAATTGAGGGTTTCTGACAACGCTAAAAATGGATATGATTGGCTTTTTCGTAAAGAAAAAAAATTGTCGACACAATTTACTGAAATCCTCACTACGTTTATTTAATTTTTAGTAAATAAAAAATCATTTAATCAGT
>NW_027108254.1:227849-234807 GCF_000696795.3 Halyomorpha halys | reverse complement strand
AAATTTGGATTATATTCAAATTGAGTAATAATCACCCACTCATCCCATACAACGTGTAGGAGTTTGTGGGCGGTCATGAAAAACATCAGCCCCCTCACACAAATACTGTTATATGCAAAATTGAATCTTTACTGGAGCTACAGGCTTAGTTAAATCATTTTGCACCATCAAATCTTATTTAAACATTAGAAATAGACTATTGTTATTTAATTCTAATTTCAAGAATATAATAATATTTCTCATCGTCTACTCAATCGCCATAAGATAATGTTCACATTAGATATCAATCCTTCTTCACCCTGATAGACACGAAGTATGGGTGATACTAAAACTTTGATTCGTTTAAACAATATAATATTAAAAATAGAATATAGTGAATGCACAAAAGGTCCATACATACTTCATAATGGTTATGTTTAAGTAACAGTTTACTTAATAAGTAATTAGTCTGCTTGACTGAAAATTTCTGACTGTTTAACAGTTAAGCAGTAGAACTCAGCTAAGCATAAACTTATACTAACCCGAAAATCTGTCACTGAAGACAAAATAGTTGACCAAAAATCGACAGTGTTTTTAGACATTCCACGGATTATTGGTAAAAATACGCGGGCCTTGCCTGTTTAACAGTGGCAAACTGGTTTGAACCAGAGCATCTGTGACGAATATTTGGAAGAGACTGTAATCAAACCCATATTTATTTTTAATGTTTAAAATTCCATACATTTTAATTTATACACCCATTTTTCCATCAACCTTTTTTACTAAAAGAAAATAGCAATAAAAGGAGATTTATATAATAAAATTATCAAAATAGTGATGCGTTAATTATTGAGCGATGATATGTTACGAGAAGAAGATGGTTGAGGGCGCTGTTAATGAAGAACACAAATAAGTAAAAACTCATTCTATTAGTGCCTACGTTTCGGCCTGAGCTTCGGACCTTCAACAGGACCAAGAACAAAAAAAGATAACAATCATAATGAATAAAAGGAAATACAGAATAAATAAAAAATAAAAAATGGTAGACAATATAGATATATAAGTATTGGCAGAAATGAGAATAAGTGATATGAAATTTATTAAATAAATGTACAAAATGAAAATGATATAAAATTAAATGAAAGAGAAATACTTTATTCATCTATGTTGCCCAAATACATCAGGTTGCTATATTACACAGCATACTTATCAATCCGTAATCGTGCATATATAAATTACATATACATGGTATAATAAAATAGAAAGAAAACAATTTTTTTTCCTACAGTTTCTTTTTACAATCAAGTTCGGTCTATACACCAAATACAAATATTTCAATTCATTCCGTTTTTTCTTTCCCTTTTCTGTTCCTTCAATTTCACCATTTCACAATTTTTAATTCACCCGATCAACAAATTCGCTCTCCTGAATTCACCCTCCTAGATCCTCTTCAGTGACCGGCTAAACAAATTCACTATTAGACGGCAATGTGAGATCAGTCCATCAATAATAGACAAAGCAGTAGATCAGTTTACAAAAAAATAAAAAATAAATACATTTTACGCGAACAAGACTAACACTGAGATTCAAAGGAAAATATAATAAAAAGCCATTTACAAGAAACACTTGAATGGATAAATAAGTTTTAAAAAATGGAGTAAAAAAAAATGAATATGTAATTAATGATCTTTCTTGCAGGAAAATGCCAAAATAATGGGCAAACAAGCTTTCTGTTTATTACGAATCGAAAAAACACATCACATGTTCCATACTGTTCGACATCTCCTTCACGAGTAACACCGAGTAAGTCGGGCTGATAGTGAAGGGGTCTTCTTGAATCAAGTCCGTTACGTCAGTCGACCAGGTCGACTTTCAATCCGATTGACAGTTGGTTAGTCTGTTGGTTTCGTACAAAAAAGCAGGATCTCCATATTGACAGCTAACATTGCAAAAATCAAGGTTCTCATTTACCTCATTGGAGATAAAATACTTTTATTTCATTGGTCATTTACATTGATAATTAAAATATACATAATTAGAATTTATAAAGACTGAATCTGTTCTCTCCTTTTATTTTTAAATCGAACTCTTTATAACATTTAAATCGACAAAAAAAACTAAAGTTTGTTTTCTTGAAACTTAATAATGTTTTTTTGTAAACTATGAGTAAGAGGCAAAAATGAGACAAGTGGTAGAAGATCCCAAACAATTTAGTTACTCTACTTTAGGTTTTATGGAGGAAATTATTTATGAACTTTAACCATCCACACAATTGTGTGACAATGTAAAGAGTTGTAAGTAAAGAGTCCACCTTTCCGGTGGATGAAACGTCTCCTAAATTGCACCATCAACCACCTCTGATAGACACTCTGTGCTATTTTTTTTCATGTAGGAACAACTTAATCAACTGGTCATTCAGTTAACTGGGGCTAGGGGGAAAACCAATAGGAAGGCAAAGGCTTCTATATCAACAACTTTTGCACAGTTCAGTTGTGCTTCTGTTTTAGAGTTGAGATGGAAAAATATTTCAGCGAAGCCAATTTAGCGTACATAAGTTATTTTTATTTCCAATTCATGTATAAAATATATATTGTCACTGAATCAATAAACTTTTAAAAATAAGTTACTCTCTACTTCACAAATAAAAATGATGCTGCATACAGTCAGGCTTTTGATCCATTCCTTTTGTTTAGAAACAATATGCTTTGTACTTTCTTAAACAGAGTAATAAAATCATAAAAATTGAAGGCACCGGTATTTGTGAAGAGTATTTTACATTATATTTTCACTTTGAATTTGTATTTTCATTCATAATTTCATTAATATTATTTATGTGAATCCTGATTGCCACTATCCATAAACCACCAATGTTTAACTGTAAGCAATGTTAAAGAGTTCTGGAACTTATAAATAGACCTAAAAACACTGTTCATTTCCATATCTATCCTTATTTTCATTTTTTTAAAAATGTAACACAACTTAATTATAAACAAGAATATTGCATTATGATATTTAGTTAGTTATTAACGGAAAAAAAATGTTCAAGAAAAATTTTTTACTACTTTTTTTACTACAAATCTTGAAGTTTGGAGTAGGTTCTTAAATCCAAAATTTTTTAACAATCTGAGTTTTCAAATTGCTTTTCAGGAGAGAGAAACAGGAAGGAAGATGTACTAAAAAATGAACAGGATTACATAATTTGGTAAGTTATTAGCAGATAATGAATTTTTATATGGTGCAGAACTCTTAACTATACCATTAGATAAAAAAGGGAATCCTAAACATATGCAATGAAAAGAATATATTGAAATTATCTAAAAATTCAGATACTTTTAAAGTATTGTCATGATTAAAAGTCCCAAACAGAAGCCACAGTTTCCTTACAGGATATAATGGTATGAATAAGTAGTAGAGAAAAAAAAGAATAACATTCCATAATTATAATAATATTAAGTTAAGACATTAAACCAAATTAATCATGTGTATGAATACAAGAATAATTGTTTATTTTCAAAAAAGTTCTTTTAATAAACTAAAAATACTGGTAATATAAAAACAGAAATATAAACTTTTCCAATCGGTAAAAAAGAGTTGGACAAATATAAGCTTATTATTATTATTGTGGTACTAGGTTCCTACAAGAACCCGCACCTCCTCCACCACAGCCAACCAATCTCCATGATCTCTTGCTCTCTTCCTCTACTTTGAACAATAAATTGCCTCAGATACTCCTCCACATCATCCAGCCATCTGATCCATGGATGTCCTCTTTTTTCATTGTCCATTTCGAAGGGATAAGGAAGTGAATAGTAAATAATTTTCAGAGATCACAGTTTCAGTTCTGTAAACCAGTTTAAGTAAGTACCTGGGAAGCCTGATGACAGATGTCAACAAAGTATATAGAAAAATAGAGGCCTAGGATAACAGCAAGAAATAGATGTTATTTCTGACTGTAAAGAGTATTGAAGTTTACAGCTTTCTATAAATGAATGAAAGTGGCCATTTACAAAATAATCGTAAGGCCAATGGTTATGTTTGGATGTGAAACATGGCCATTGACAAGAAAAGCATGATAGGATGTTCAACTCCTGGTAGAGAAAAATAAAATTAAATCCCTTAAATGGTCAATATAATAAGTCATTAACAATTTTTTTCAATATATTGACTGGCTGAGGGTTTTACTGTATTGACACATGTGATATATACATGTTAAATGATAATGATTTTCAGTGGTGCTAAAAAAAAAAAAGATTTTGATGGAAATTTTTGATATTTTCACTTTCTTGCTTAACAGGGTGCCCTGATCACGAATTTGAGTTTTCCAATATGAATTATTATTATTATTTTTTTTTTAGGAAAATAAAAAAAAAATTGCATAACAAAAGATTAAACTTGATCTTGCTTAGGTTTTTTTCCAATAACATAAAAACCATGCATATTTGTTTTTAAACGCTAACATGGTACATTATATAATAGTGAGTGATCAAAATCAGATATTTCAGCTAGTTATAAGATAGTACTTATTAAAATTGAGTCCCAAAACTAGTCTAAATCAGCCAAACCATAATATTTCTTATTACCAATCAATGGTCAATTCACAACCGAGACAAACTATTCAAACTTATTTGTTTAAATGCTCCATTCTTTTATATTTTGGGGATATTGTTTAATATTGCCAGAACACAAGTAAAACTACTACAAACAATAAGTTTATCAAGAAAAAAATTGTGACTAAACGCTATGTTAAGACTTAGGGACTTAGAATTCATTTTCATTTTACCAATTAAAAAAAAGCTAACTAGGTAGGAATGTTCCAAAAGTATAACTACTTCGGCTAACGAAATTCTTTTATGTTCTTGGACAATGTAAACATATTTTAATTGATAAAATGTAATGAAGCTCAAAACATCATCTGCAAAACAAACTCATAATTTTATAGCAATTCTAAATTATCCCTAAAAAATAAACTGATTAACATGCCAAATAACAATACATTACTCTTCTGTCTGGAGATATACCAGCTACTCTATAGGAAATTAAAGGTCATTTACAATATATATACAGTAGACAACTATCCTCAATACTCCAGAATTTCAATAATACTCCTGATGATTAAACAGTACACATACTTACTGACCCAAAACTTTTTCTATCTTACCCCAACTTCCAACTATCTGTTCATACAAAAAAACAGGAAACCAAGAGAAGACATCACTAAAAAGATACACCCGCAAACATATACTAGTATATGTACCAAACATAGTATACTAATAGACAATATGTGAACTTTGTTCCTAAATTATAAAATTAAAACTTTTTTATTATATATATTGTATTCTTTAACCAAGTGCATAAGCTATTTATTATTATTTAGTTTATTGGCTTTTTTAATTACTTTTCTTTTTATTGTGTAGGTTTCTTTTTTGTTAATTTTCCTACTGTTTAAAACTACAAATATGTATAAAATAAAATTCAAATCACCTCACTGTATCTTGAAAAAGGTATTTGCACCTTAACATATACCATGTAACAATTATGGTGTTATGAAAATCTCCATCTAGTAATCAATAAAAAACTATAAAAAGTATATAATTGATAGAATATCTTGTATCTTATAAAAGAAAAAGAATTGGTTAAAATACAGAAAAAAGATAGAAGTACAAGTCTGGTTAGAATAAAATAAAATAGAACCAAATACATATGAAATTTCTGAGAAAATAATAAAAAAACAGATTCTCTAAAACTGGAAATATACTAATGATGAATAGCAAGATATGAGATGTTGAACCTGAATATCAACTCTTGCTGGACAAATGTGATAACTGCAGATAATGAAATTTAAAAACTAAAACAACATAAACATGGTAAATTTTCAATTACACATTTTTGACAATTAGCCATATTCTCAATACATTCAGAACTTAGAACAAGGTTATTTGAAAAATAAATAATTCAGAAACAGAAGACATATAAATAGTTTGCTCAATGGTAAATAAAAGGAGTGGAGATAATTGGCGGCATGACAATTACTGAATAAATTTTGCAAAAATTTTATTTTTTAAATTTTTATTTCTTCAATCAATTTAATAATGGAAGTGATAAATTCAGGGTAAAATTTTATGTAAAGTTGTCTTGAATAACAAAGAAATCACTAGAAGGGTAATTAGCTCTAAACCGGCAGATGATTGTCCTCGATAGTACCTAATAAAGTTTTAAATTAAGTTTTGTATCTTCTTGTAATATTGTAGAGATGAATTGCAAATTGTAAAATCTTTAAATTTTTTAAAATCAAAGTCAAGTGAAAAGTCTATGAAGTAATTATCTTGAACAGCCCTACAAAGTGGGGCGAAACTTCTGATAATAAATAAATAAAAACTATTTTTGTTCTTTTTGACTTCAACCCTGACCATCTTTTCCATATTTAAAATTATACAGTCAATTATTTATATATAGAATTTTTGTTAAAGGCTCATAATAAAGGCTACCTTTTATTAATTCATAATTCATCAATGGAGATGGGCCAGATATTTTGAGGTTTCAAAGCACTATGTAAGTTACTGTTTTATCTATTTATTTTTTTTCTCTTGATCAATTACTAGAAAGCTTATTTGTTATTTCTATTTGAATGCTTAGGTGAAAATACTTTATTTTAAAAAACTCTTTTATTGATTTTAACAACCTTTTGGTGCCTCCACATCCCCTCCCCCTCCACTCTACTCTTCAGGTTATCTGATCCCTCATAATTAATTTAATCCATCTCTTAATTGAAATTCTGTCTTGTATGACCAAAATAACTCAAATAGTAAATAAACTATTAATTATAAACCAGCATTTTGCCCCACTTTGCAGGGCTTCATCAGGACTAAAAGAGATACAAACAACTAAATATGTAATAAAGTATGAGAATAAGGTAACATGATAAAAAAAGTAAACAAATCATGTAAATATGTCAAAATTAAAAAAAAAAAAAAAAAAAAGG